>NW_017259243.1:4065953-4071169 GCF_001594045.1 Atta colombica | reverse complement strand
TCTCTCTCTCTCTCTCTCTCTCTCTCTCTCTCTCTCTCTCTCTCTCTCTCTCTCGCTCGCTCGTCATTATTATATCAGTAATAACGATAAGTGCAGAGTTTCTTTTAAATTTCACCAAGTCTAAAGGATCAGTTCCGGCCTTGGTTGCCGACTAGAGGGATCATTTGATATCTCAAAGAGAATATTGCAGAACGCAGTTGAACAGAATTCCGCGATTTTACGCTCAGTCGCGGAATTGCGGTCGTTACGCGTCTCCGCTTGAGTAATACCTATGAGTAGATATCGCGCTCGCCGAGCACTTAGTCCAGTCGCGTCTGGCGAATAAAGAACACAGTTACGCACATGAATGTCTCGGTACAGAATGAAATACCGCCCTGTTATCCGACTCAAGCGAGTCTCTCTGCATTGGACGTGAGAGTAAAGTTGCAAGGTGTATACTTGACGCGAGCGATAACTTCGTCACGGTATCACATACCTTCTCTTCTACATCATAATGATATTCCACATTCTATTCTCATTCAGTCGGAACAACAAGATCATTTAACTGTCGGTTAGAACGCTGTCTATAAACAAAGATTTTTGTTGGCAGTTTCAGTGTCACGCAAAGATTGAATTTATATACATTTAAGAATTTACGGAACAAATAACTCGGAACAAAATGCGACATACAGTTTTGCGCTGAAGGCGTAATAAAGAAAAGAGAGAAAGAGAGAGAGAGAGAGAGAGAGAGAGAGAGAAGATAAAATTTTGCTTCTTGACTGACGAAGTATGATAACGTTAATCCAATGCTACAGTGTGCTCTATCACATATTCTGACATATGCAACTCCCACAGCGTAATGTAACCTTGTTGCATTGAATAACTGCGGGATCCCGTACGTGCACAGCGGACTGAAACGTCATCGCGCCACATGTAACCATATATTCGCCTCATGGCATCGCCTACGGCATAATCCTGACACGCGCACAAATTTCCTTACGCTGTCTGCTGCAAGCCCACGGATAACTTTTCCGTTTCTAGGAAATGGTATATAGCGTGATTGAATTCTGAATTCTAGTGGGATTAAGGTAGTATGCCGTCATACATAATGCTCGACTTGGCGTATTTAGTAATATTCATAATTTTAAGATTACAAATTGTCGGAATTTGTCCTTTCTTTTCAAAAGATGTAGAAATTGTTGAAATTGTAAAAATTTCAATGCTCAATGAAACGTATACTATTCAATTCATAAGAGATCATTATAAGAGAGGCTTTCTATAAAGTCGTTAGTAATAAATCAGAAATCAGAAGCTAGAAATTGATCAATCACAGTCGAATGTGGAAAGAATAATCGACTATAATTGATCAATTTTCAACTTTTGATTCTGATTTATTACTAATGACTTATTGTAGAAAGCCTCTAATACTTTCATTATATAAGGATTTATAATAAAGTTTCTCTTGGAAAATTCTATTATAAAAGTACTTTATAATGTTTGCAAATTAAAGTGCTCTTAGTAAAAGAGATCGAGACTAGTTGTTACATTTCTTATAAAAATGTTATCCAAACTAATGTGCAAACATTTAAATCAATGAATATATATCTGTACATTGATTTAAATAGATCTTTAATTGGATAATCAATTCTTTTTTTAATTCGCATAAATATTTTTAAATATTGAAAATTGAAATTTTTTGTTAGTAGGTAAATTGTAAAGATGCGATTTCATAACCCTAAAAAGAAGCATCAGCACGATGGATAAATCCAACTTTCAGCGTCAGATCGCTCGGCTCAAGATTGAATGCACATACATGACGCTACGTACTTTTCATGCATTTTCATCTAGCGCCAATTTTTCACATAAGCTATTTTGACGCTAAAAATGAGCGTCGAGTAACAGCATGAAAAAAGTGACATCTTTATAACTTATCCACTATAAGGTAAGTTGTTACTGAGCTGAGACAAATTGTTATATTTACAATACTATTTCAAACATGTACACATATAGTACAAATTTAAAATTACGATGCACTCAAACACAAAATACTTCACAAAGTATCTTAGGATAAAACTAAAATTTACAAAAATATGTTTTTAATCAGTTATTAAATCTACCTATTTATCAATCAACTCAAGAAAGAAATTTGAGCTTAATTGCAAAATAGTTACTACACAATTATTTTGATGGTCCAAACAAAATTATTTTCAATTTTATGTCTAGTTATGTCTAGTAAAATTTTTAAATACTTCAGCAAAATCGTTCTTTCTATTCAATTTATATTGTTATGAAAAAATTTATGTATATTAATTAGTTTTTATTCCTTATAAAATTTCTAACATTTACTAAGTTAAGATTTAAATAATTGTGTTACAATCCTAATTAATATATAACCACTACGTATAGAGTAGAGAATATTAATTGCATTACTATTGGAAGTCTAGCTATCATCAGAAAACAACTTCTATTTTTTTCTAACGGCTCAGCAAGCAACTATACCAATCTCACGATTCTTCCTTCGATACCGGAAAAGTGATTTTTATTGAATCGAACCTCACTTAAACATCTACACGGCAATCTCATTGAAAGAGAAGAATATCGTGCTGTACGTGCGTGTACGCGAGTACCATTACCAACCAACGTGAAATTGAGAGAAAATGAGATCGATCGCTCTCTTGATAAAGGATGAAGTGCCCATCCACGAGCCTTTGAGATTGTTCACCATAGAATGATAGAGCTTTAACGATGATTCCGCGTAATCCACCCCGTACAGTTCCCGCGGACAGTAAATGATCCCCGCCAGAACGAAATTACATGGCCGGAGAAACTACAAGGATCTATTGTGAACTGCTTGTCGCTATTCGCTGGCCCACAGAGAAATTCCGCCAGAGAAACAAAGTGCTGCCGTTCGTCTTCTGCAAGTTTTCCATTCGCGATTCCGTTCTTTTTATCGCTTGACGAGAATGCAATTTTCGCGAAGAAGCCAAACGATCCAAGTACATATGCGACTTTCGTGCTTGAGAAATCAGAACGACGTCGACGTCCTGACATTGGCGTCGCCGCGACTCTTGGCGCGTTGTCTAATAAAAATAAAATTCGGCAACTTCGTACATTACTCGAATTCGTATATTACATCAATCGAACATACAACTTCTTGGTTTGTATATCTCTTATTGCTATCGCTGTTATTCTTATCTTTATATAGAAACTTATATTTTTCATATACGTTGTTTACTAAAATAAATGCAATTGAGAAACTAAAAATTTATACATTAATTTTATAAAAGAACAAATCTAGATATTATAATCTTTATAAAAGATATATTAGTAAATTAATTATATTACTGAATAAGTTACTAAAATATATTACAAAATTGATAATAATGTTTGTAATTTTAATATATTTAATGTATTCATACAATTGTCTAAAGCAATATTTCTTCACAAATCGAGAGATTTTATCAAAGATTGATAAGAATTCAATACATTTGCTAAAATAAAAATTATACTAATTATTGAATTGGTTAAATACAATAGAATAATTCTTATTTATTTTTTTAAAAAAGCTCTTGTTTATTAAAATTTTTCAACGCTGAATTTCTTAAAAGAAATTTTTATTTAAACAAAAATCGGTTATTAAATGCGCGTGGACATTATAAAATACATATACCGCAAACGATCTGAATAATCTGAAAAGAACATGTTTGTTTTAATTTAACGAATTCCGCGATATGGGGATTACGTATAAACCAAATTTACAAGCGAGTGAATGTGGGAAACATGCTACTGATTGTGAGACAATATAGGAAAGCGAAAGAAAAATCGTGTATCTCGATAAGAATTTTGTCTCTGACCCTCGACCTTTTCACACGACGCCACATACGTTGAACGTAATGTGTTTCGGACGTGGGCGATTTGAGGCAGACGCAAGATAATGAGTTCCTGGACTGTGGGATATTGGCATGCGACTTATAAGGATGAGAGTAGTAGGCGCAAGATCGATGCATCCGCGGGAATAGACGAACGCGCTCGGCTATTATTCGTAAGTCGTGATCCTGGGTCAGACTCCCGCTGACTGCAGAAGGCTCCTCTCTATTACTCCGGGGCCCGACAGGGGGATACGATCGAGAGACGGCAATAACGCATTTTGAGGAAGCACCCTTGCCCTCTATCATTCCTAGCGATCGTCCACAACGACGTAGGAACGGACGTAATGATGCCCGTCTACGTATCGCTAATATAACGGTACGCCGTCATCATTCAGGATTTGTATTCGTCTAATTTTCGCATGAAATCCATACATTTTATGCAAATGATAATATGAGATCGAGAGGGCATTGCGAATTGTTACCATGACACAGAACTGAAAAGTGGAACGTGATAGGTACTTAGAATTCAATTTAACAAAAAGTTTTGAATATGATAATCGGACATAATGTATTCATCTTTCTCCTTCGATTTTATGATTGATTTTTCTTTTCCAATAATTTATATCGGATATATATTCTTGCCTGTCGGCTCAGTTTAATATTAAACGTCTTAATATGTAACTGTCAAATCAAATATCAATTTCAATTAAAAATTTTTCATTAAAAAGTCACATATTGCAAAAATATAATTTATCTATGGATTGGGCATTTATATACATAATGTGCCTGTGTATATATACATAATGTTTATATACATAATAAATTCTGTTATTAATTATAAGAAGAATAATTTCATAATTAAAATAAAAGTAGAATAAAGTATATACTTGTATAAAGTATGAAATATATACTTGAATAAAGTATACAATATAAAAATAAACATAACTATTCAAAATATTCATCTTCACAAGTTTTTTTAAACGATCAGATATCAAACTCTCATAGCACGTAAAATTTCAAGTTATTTTGTTGAAATTTAGACTGTTTTCTCTTTCCATTAAAATTTAAATACAAAATGATTTTAAATCTCATCGAAGTTCTAAAATGATCTTGTAAAAATATCATCGTTGAGATTTCGAATGCCGCGAAAGTTCTAAATAAGTCTGTATTAAAGTAAAGAAATTTGTTAAATTAAAAGATAAAAATTTTTGATGATTAAATTAGTTATGACAAATAATGATTTAATTAATTATGATTACTTTTATATTGTAGTTGGTCAATTTATTAAAATAAGTATACATTTCATGCTGCTTTTTATTTTAGTTATGAAATAAATCCGACAATAAATATTTTTTTTAATAACAGAGT
>NW_017259243.1:4059416-4065853 GCF_001594045.1 Atta colombica | reverse complement strand
ATATACGTTCACAACGTGTAGATAATATATTAATACGCAGTTAAAGGACATACCTATTACTACATTTACTACATTTACTCATATTCGCAGTAAGACACCATCATTACAATCGACTTGCGCGATTATGCGTGTAATTTATTTTCAACATAACTTCAGACTATAGCGTGTCAATTGATTCAACATCTCGTTCGGGTGTCGCTTAAATTGAATATCGAAGTAACAGAAGGAATATGTGGTGTCTAGCTTAACGACGAGTTTACTGCCGGGTCAGGTCACGCTGGAAACGCATTTGCATATACGACTGTGTTAAACGGCAGATCCTTTTACGCGCGATGGCGTGATAAGAAATAACGACTCGTCAGCTATTTTTGCGGATGATCGACGGGTTTCGAATTTTACTGCATATGCGCCACTGCATGACGCCGCCGTTTCACGGCAGGCTGTAAACTTTCAGCCTGAGAAATACGAACGCCACGAACGGAGTAATTCTACACCCGAACCCATCTACCTAGCGACCCAGCTACCTACCTACGCACTCGGGCGTGAGTATCATGAGTATACCAGTGAATATCCGCGATGCACCGCGGAACACACACGTGCATGCGACGCTATCCCGCCGACTGAATGCCTCCGCACAGCCTTATAACTCCGCGCACCCCGGTACACTTTATCTCCGGTTATCTTCTCTGGCGAAGAATCATAAATTCGAACTCGAAGGCGAAGTTCTCGCGCACTTCTCGCAGTACCACCGCCTGCCCAGCATGATTTACACAATCCTTTGCGTCGCACCTTGAAAAAGACTACATTGCCACACGCGTCCATCGAGACCGTAGTTTTTTCTATGCTACATCACATCCCATTTATATGAAATAAAAAAATTTCATAAACTATTAATTTTTTGATAACTGTACTTGGAACTTTATGCGGAAAATAATAAGATGAATCACTTGGCAATTTGCTTTTTTTTAAAGCCACAATATGTCTTCTACATATACATCAAAAAATTAATAGTTTAATGAAATGTTTCATATGAAAATTTGTCAGTATAAAATATCTTTTAAACTATTGATTTTTTGATTTCTACTTTATTATTTTTATATGTAGAATAATTTAAGAATTATTTGAAGAATTAAATTTAAGAATCATTGGAAGAATTAAAGAATCATATTAAAAATATCATATAATTCTAATTTAAAAAATAAATGTGACCTTCATATCTTTTTAGCTCCATCTAGGAAAAGAACAATGTGAATTAGATACGTCGAATTGTTCCCTTCGAAATTATTCCACTTTTATTTAAAATATTTTTTTATTATCAATAATTTTGAAAAGGAAAAAATTGAAAAATTGTTTAAAAATACAATGTTCAAAATACAATGATCGAAACATCTTATACAATATGTAACATCGTATAAAATAAAATATAATAACCTCAATTTTCATAATAATGTATCCTAATGCTCATTGTATTTTTTTTTTAGCTTTATTTTAATTAATTAATTAATTTAAGATATTAATTTAAAGAAATGAAATATCTGGGATAAATCTATACACATTGATTTACGTTTCCACTCTTAATATGACATTTCTAATAAGGAATTCAAAATAGTATGATTATTCCAAGAGTTGAAGAATCATGTATCTTAATTATCATGCTCGTTGACAGTTTCTGCATTCTTCGCATTGAAGAATCTTAATCATGTATCATGCTTGTTGACAATTTCTGGATTTCGCCCAGTCTAAACGAAGTCATCGACATTGCGACACATGCGAAGGCGTTTATCTCGCAGCATTACCTTTTATGTCCGCTAGTAAACTTGTTCAAGCGTATGTAACCACCTACGTGCCTCGTCACTCGCTTCCGATCGTGGCGTTTTTGCCTGAGCGAATTGAGTTACCCTATGATTATCGCGTACGGATAATATTCCATGCGTGTATCTGCTTAATTTGCGACTTTACGAACGAGGTAATGTCTTCACATTCGCAAACGTGCAGCTTAAAGAAGCAAATCATCATAGAAGTGGGAAATGAAAACGAAGGGACGACGAAGTAGAAAGATCAATCGCTTGATTTGTAAAAATTGCGAAAAGAAAAACGTGAATTGGAGATACGCCTGCACGCAGTAGATAAATTTGTTATCGACGCATTTATCACTATGACCGTAACATAATTTATATTCAAATCGCGCAGAAAAATAACATAAATTAATATTTCAGAGTGTCGCAGAATAAAGTCCTTAGTTAATAGCCAATAACCGATAATCAAGTAATAACGAACGTACAGCTAATATTTAATGACATTGCATCAAATAATCATTAATATCCTCATAAAATAATAATTAAATGATCAATTATGATACGAAATCTGAATTATGAAACAATATCTCCTTAGATTCTAATTTATACATGTACACTGAGAAAAATATCTGAAAATGGACGAACTAAAAAATTTTCGATTCATCCACCCATTTTCAATTAGAATTCCAATTAATCCAGCCAACCAAACTTTTTTCTCAGTGTATTATCCTTACTTTATTTTCCTTAATATACTTATGATAATTAGAACAATATATTTATTAAAATGATTTGTTGCTAAATAAGATAAATTAGTTTGCAAAAAAAGATACTTTGACATTATAACAAAATTTTCTTGCATAAAAGATTGTAAAAGTAACTTTTACTTATGTTAATAATATTGATTTACAACGTTTGATATGAATATTTATTAATAATATTAATCGCACTGCCGATTTAATTAAATAAAAATATCAATACTTTTTCAATAAAATGAGAACCGATAAAGTGCTAATGTCTTTTTGTGTGTGAGATGTTGAAATGCGAACGAAAAAACGTCAAGAGAAGACGATGGCATGGCAGTAGCCGCGTATTACGATTAGCTTTGCAAATATTATTCCACGGTCGGTGTCGCGCTCATGGATATCTTTTTCTTAGGTCTGGCACGTCGTTTCCGCGAACAAAGAGTCAGGAATGTCGCGGCCAAGGTTCGTCGTTCGCCTTCGCATTAACGCCGTTTCAGCTGATAAAAAGAGGAGAATCGGGCCGCACCGAAGAAGATCGCTCGCGCATCGTCGCCTTGCATCGCCGTTAAAAGCATTTATTGGCGTGAGAGCATTCGATTATGGATTGCACTCGCAGAGCTATGGCGCCGACTACGACCGGTGTTCTGGCTGGCTCGAGAAGTAGGTCCGGCTGCACACTTATCGGGAAAACGGATCTGCTTTCGTTATTTTTGCTCGTCTTCGATCTCACGTACACCTGTTTCAATCGGATACCGATCGAATATATTATAAATCTGGTCGCACCACCGTGCGATTTCTCATTATTGAATATTTGCGACACGACGTCGTACATAATCTATAGCCTGCATCAAATTTGTACATTGGATGTTTCCAAAGTGAAAATAAAGGACAATTCTTGTTAAAAAGAAATGTTAAGTATCAAACGTATACCTAAGAAATAAAACGTTAACATATCGCTTCTCTTAAAAAAATGATACAACTAAAAAAATTAAGTTTTTTAAAAAAGTTGAACTATTTTTCAATTTAACAGAGAATTATTGACTAATCAAATAATCAAAAATATCTTCTTAACATGAGCAAATATCATTTTGTTTTATAACCCTTAAAAGTTATCTTTTTTTGAGTTATGATAACTTTGATAACTTTTTTTTAAGCTGTCCTTTTTAAGTTGTAATGATTTTGAAAATGAAGTTAAGTTAATTTACTCTTTAATACTTGCGTATTAAAAAATTATGAGAATAAATACTGAAAATTAGGATTTGTTTAAAAATAAAACTGCAAATGTGCTTCGTAATAGATACCTATAATATGATGTGTTTATCAAGTTATATCTCCATGGTTGATTCGTACTTGATAGATAATTAAAAAACTTTACAAATAAATATAAAAACATAAAACAGTAAGAAAAAATGGCCGTTTTTTTAGTTTGATTTTTTACAATATTATGATATAAAGGAAAAGTACTAATAATCTTCAAAAATTAATGTGAATAGCCATCGATCTCGAGTGATTCAGCTACCGTCAGCCAAGAATCAATAAATGTTGTAAATCTCTTTATTTCCATGATAGTCAGAAATATATGTAGAACTATACATTTTTCGTTATCTTATTATACAATACAATTATAAAATTGAATTCCTATTTTTTTAATTATAAATCTTATAATATTTTTTTAATCTCTCACAATAATTTTCTAATTATTATTGACTTTAGTTTACCTAAAGAAGAAGCAATCTTGTTTTATACAGGATGTGTTATACAAAAAATATCATTAGCATAATTCACTATAATTAGTGTTATCAAGAGAACGACGATTCTTGCAATAGTTTTGCATAGTTTTATCTAACGTAACGATGTGTAGATTGGCCAACGGAACATTAATATTGCAACTTATACCTTCCAGTTACTTCCATAACTATGATTTCCTGTCTTAGATTGCAATTTGCAATTCAGGAATTTCTTCTATGGCTTATTGAACACACATGTATCGTATAATATAGCATAGGATGTCGATCATCTTTACAACTTGTCCGAAGTTGCTCTTCAACTACAAAAATATGATTGTGTCTAAATTTAGTTTAAAACTGAACAAAGTAAACTCGAGGTTACATTATAATATAAAAATAAAGTATAAAATATATAAAAATAAAAAGAAATAAAATATATCAGAATTTTCACAAAATATTAAAAATTGTAATTCGTACTTTCTTGCTACATATATTATAAAACCAAAAATTTATGATATATAATTCGAAGATAATTTATATTTAAATATAATTTTTGTGATAAACTTGAAATTTTGAAAACATTTTACTGGTAAAAAGTTTGTTTAGTAAGTGAAAAGACGAAAGAGGCATATATTGCGGAATATTATTAAAGAGTAATTATTAAAGAGTACAAATAATGATTTTATAATGTGCAAGATTATAATTAAAATAAGTTTCATTAGAGACTAAAAGAATGTTTCTAGGATATATGTATAATATATTTCTTTTAAAGATGATCACAACAGATAATAAGATTATCTCTCAAGAGAAAATAAAATTCACAGGCTTGTTTCATGTATAAATTGCTTATTTGAGCATTACAGCAGCTTTTCTCAAAGATCCAGAAATGGAAATAACAACTAGAGAGAAGAGTCATAAATTTGATAACGTATCGCCAATGAAATAGATCAATGCACTTTTCGAATCAACATATCGATCTCAATACAGTGATCGATCTGACAATCCCGAAAGTGAGCGAAACCATCTATCAAATTGTGAAATATTTTGCAGTGACTAGGTTGATCGATCTGTCAGATAGTCGTCCGAGGAAAAAATTGTCAACAAAAAAAACAATCTGGGAAACGATTTCTTCGGTGTGTCATTTCTCTCACGTACCAAAGAGAACGATAGAACCGACCCGGATGAATCGATATCGTGACGGCGCAGCGGCGACGTCACGGCAGAGGTAAAGACATAGATTACACCAAACGTGCTATCCATATTAATAAACTAGTTTTTGCTAACACTCGCTACCGCAGTCTCGTTCGCTTATTACCATGGAGAAAACCATCGACTGAAATACTGCCGTTAATCCGCGTTGCAGCCGGCGTCGCCGACGCCATCGTCGTCGCCAGACATCACGGCAAAAGCGGCTAAACTAATTAGATGCTGGAGGTTACCAAGGTCGTAGATGTGTCGCACTTTTCCTTTTTGTCAATAGCAGAACGCTGTCATCGAACGCTGTCGTCGAAGAAAAAATGATGATAAAATCGAGATAATTATTAATATTCAATCATTATAATTAATTTCAATTATTATTATATTTAAACTATTTTCGTCGCGCGGTTCACTAAGGATTGAGACAAAGTCTGAAAAGAAAGGACACAACGTACAAAGTTAGGCCAATAATAAATCATTGATTAATCTTTTTCAGATCTGTGAGATACATATAATCCTGCCCCGATTGCCGCGATTATATCTTTTGATTGAGAAGAGATTTATATGTTTGAAAATTGAAAAAGCAATATAGTTATCATAAGTTTGAAAGTAGATCAAGATAATCACTATTTTATAATTAATAATATATTAGATAATTTCTATGTGCGCCATAGAATTAATATTCTGAATAATCAGGATTGAGGGAGGGGGGAGGATGATTTAATAATTATTGCTTAATATACTTTTATTTTTTATCATATTTCAATTTAATATTATTATACCCACTTTCCACCATACAAAGTAATAGTGTAACATTACACTGTTACATTAATAACATAAGGTGGAATTTATGATGTAACTTTTGGAAAAATTTTTGACTCTAATTCTGTTTTTCTAATCTAAACGAAATTAGGTAACATAAAAGAAAACTGATAGAATAATTAACAATAATACATATGTGTGTGTGTGTGTGT
>NW_017259243.1:4053281-4059316 GCF_001594045.1 Atta colombica | reverse complement strand
TGTGTGTGTGTGTGTGTGTGTGTGTGTGTGTGTGTGTGTGTGTGTGTGTGTGTGTGTGTGTGTGTGTCCCTCAATATATTTGATTAGGTCTAATATTCGTTCTAAATTCAACGGAGTGACAGAGTGATCTATAGTTTAGTGTACCCACATAGATATTCTGTCCACTATAACCACAGTCTTATCGATCACGCGCGAGACATAACAGTGTTTTGAGAGAATTCAATTACGTGAGCGTAAAGTTTTTACTAGTGATGCTAGTCGAAGCGGAGCCAATCGCTTGAATCTCTCATCTGGCCGAACGCGTTTATACAGATTAATGTGTGCACGCTATTTCACGCTTTCGCCGACAATAAAAGCCGCGATTAACAATCTTTACATCGATACGTTATATCGCTTAGCGAATAAAAGAAAGATCATCACCGCAAAATGAATTCAAAATCGACAAAGGCGACAAAAGTTTTCTCGATAAGAGATACGACAGATTCTCTCTCTCGTATGCGGGCAAGTACTGAGGTATACAGGCACGCACAGCACGTTCACCGTGGCAGTTATCAGTACTCGTCTCGTTCTGAGGAGCAGTTAAGTACGCACGAGTCTTGTTACAACGCGAACCGTTGTACCAGATAGCTATCATCGCAGTTATCCCGTCTACGCGGGACTTTACCTTGGAGAATTCGCGGCCGGCATTAATCTCAATTAGCTGCAAATCGTCCAACATTGACGCGGCGGCTGCGGCTGCGATGGTCATCGAAGCGAAAGATTCACCAAATCGATTTCAATTTCTTAACCCGTATTCTTAACCCATACTATGCTATGCCACGGATGATTCGGCGTGTCAAATAGAATATTGTGTTTCCGATTTTTGCTTCTCTCACATAAGTATCATCATACTCTCGACAGATATACAATACTTTGTCCATTTTGCGGTTATCCACCTACACAGCTTGTCTCTGCCTACGTCAGTCTTTTTCAATCCTTTATTTTGTTCTCTTGCCTTAACTTTAATATTTTAATATTCTATTTTTTTTACAATAAGTTTGAAATCCGAAATCTCTTCATCCATTATTTTTTTCACAATTAGCTTACTTTCATGAACACTTACAGAATAATACCATCATTCATAATTTCTTTAATTTAAAAGAATTAAAATTTATCATTGCTATTTATTTTTAATATCAAAGATAGATAGAAAAAATAAATAATTAAAAGATAGCCTTTGATATTTAAAATTGAATTTTTACTCAAATTAAATTTAAAAAATTCGTAATTCTAAGAAATTCTAAAACATTAAAAAATCAAGATTCTTGCCTCTCTTTTATATTTGCATTTTTTAATTTTAATTTTATTTTTAATCAATAAAAATTGTGTCAGTCAGATAAATTAAATAGATAAAATATACGAACTTTTTTATAACTTTTTACAAATATCAGAATTCCTTCTTTCTTGAAAAAATATAAATAATTTAAAAAATTCATTTTTGCAAAATTTATTTTACTTTATTTTTACACATTACATTATATTTCGACAAAATTTTGAATAAAAGAGCTTTTATATTTATTTTCTATAATTAATACATTTTTAATAAAGTTTAAAATTAAAAATCAATAAAAATAACCAAATGATCAAACAAAATTGATTTTCTTTAAAAATATGCTCTTATAATGTATATTTTATTAAATCAATAAAAACACAAATTGTTTGAAAAAGTTTAGATGCTCTTTCTCATTGTCTTCATTAAATATAAAATCCAGGGCAAACGTAAACTTCAAAGCAGGTAATTCGTGAAATTAATATTTATTTTAAAATTTATCTCAAGTTTCAGAATTTGAGTTAAAAAGAATAAATTTTAGTAAAAAAAAAAAATATAATATAGTACAAATCAGTTCGATCCGTTTTTTTGTGCATTTATTTCAAAACAAAATGAATAGATCAATTAAAGTATTGTCCATCGCTGCCTACTACTTTTTCTCATCTCTCAGGCAATTTTCGAATTCCATCTCGAAAACATGACTCGTCTTTGGAGGCGATCCAATTTTGGAGTCAATTTTCGATTTCTGCGAAAGAAGTGAACCGGTTGCATCCTTCGGAACAATCAGTAATCAGAAGGAGCAATGTCCGGAGAATATGGCGGGTGCGGTAAAACATCCCATTTGAGCGTTTCCAAATATTTTTTTACGACTTTAGCGACATGAGGCCGAGCGTTGTCATGAAGAAGAATAATTTTATGTTTTTGCTCGTATTCCGGCCGTTTTTTTCTCGCAATGCACGGCTCAAACGAATCAATTGTAGCCGATACCGATCGCCCGTAATTGAATCGCCAGATTTCAGCAGCTCATAGTAAACAAGACCTTTTAGTCTCCCTAGATACAGAGCATGATCTTCGAACCATGAATGTTCGGCCGTGGTGTTGATGTTGATCGGTCGATGGCAACGATTGATCGGGCTTAGCGTAATATTTTTTTCTTCTTGGGGTTGTCGTAGAATATCCACTTCTCATCTCCAATCATAATCCGATGCAAAAAACTTTTTCTCTGTTGTCTTTGAATCAGCTGTTCGCAAGTGAAAAATCGCCTTTCAACGTCTCTCGGTTTCAATTCATAAGGCACGCAATTTCCTTGTTTTTGAATCATTCCCATGGCTCTCAATCGTACAGAAACGGCTTGTTGAATTATCTCCAATGATTCTGCAAGCTCCTCTTGCGTTTGACTCTGATCTTCTTCGAGTAATTCTTCTGCGAGTGCCTCTAATTCTTTGTCTTCGAATTTTTTTGGCTGTCCAGAGCGAGGCTTATCTTCAACGTTGAAATCTCCATCCTTGAAACGTCGAAACTATTCCCTACATGATTTATCAGTTGGAGCAGTGTCACCATAAACTTCGACAAGCATTCGATGGGCTTCAGCCGCACTTTTCTTTCAATTAAAGCAGAAAATCAAAACCTCCCGCAAATGCTGCTTGGTTAACACAAAATTCGACATTTCATATACAGTAAAAATCAAGGTTTTTGTATGAAACTCAAAGTGATATAAACTGAATATTATTAGAGATGTTTAACCTCTCTGAAACCGCCAAAATCAGCTGTCACTATCTTCACAAGCTGGAACTATCTTTAGGGAAACGGACCGAACTAATTTGTACTCCCAATATTATGTTCATAGTTGGTATTCTTATTTTCGTTTGTCTACTTATAAAATTTATTAACATTAGATTTAATGGCATTAACATTAAAATTATTAATATATTTAACAAAACTGAGTACTCAGTGTATTATTATTATTATATAAAAATATAAAAAAATAAGAGAAAAAAATAAGATAAAAAATAAATGTTCTCTTCGCCAAGCGAATCCCACTGATAACATTTATACTCGAGAATACGTCGTTAGAAATGCTCTCTAGAGAACAAGATCATGCTTTCAAAACAGAGTGATCAGTTTCATGGTGCCTTAGTCTTGGAATGGCCTGTCCAAGGTTCGCATGTCGATTACAAAGCGGATGTACATTGGAAATGCATTAGCAAACCGTCGGCGACTATTGGCTTTTACTTCTACTTTTCTTCAACTATTCATTGGACTATTGCTCACAAAAGCATATATATGTATGTGTGCGTTCGCAATGTGTTGAGAATGGCGAGATCAGATCCGTAAGTTTGCTAACATAAGTTCAAGTGATAAGTGCAAATCAGTCATCTCCGCGGAAATGAAAATAGTCATGGAATTTAAATTTGTTAAAATTTTTTCCAATAACAGAATCAATTTATAAAGTCTTTCCAGCACTTTTATCAATTCTAATTGACAATCTTCTGTTTTTTGCGCACTTTTAATTTTTAACTATTTATTATTTTTATATTATTTCTAAATTTCAATTTTTTGTAAATTGATATTTTGATATGGATCAAAAAACAAAAAAATTTAATTTTATAATTTTATATAGTTTAAAAATACATAATTAATGCTAACACACATTTTATCAATTTTATATATCATTTTTAATAGATTACAATCTAAAATTAATATTATCAGTATTGAATATAATTATAAATTGAAATAATAAAATATAAAAAGAATAATTATCTACGTTTAAATATAATTTACTTTCATTCAATATTTTAAAAATATTAGACGCTAATAACATATACAATCTTAACATGATTTTTTTTATTTATGATAAAATGTAATATGTTTTATATATATATATAATTTTAAACTTTTCAAAAAAATTAATCTTTAAAAATAATTTTAATTTTAAGATAGCATTTCGTCTGCCTTATTAAGCCTTTAAAAATTTTAACAGTAGTTTTTACTGGCTAATATCACTAATTTTCTTAATAACCGTAATATCTTTAACAATCCGAGTTGCCTATAGTTTAACAAATTTAAAAAATTCCTTTTTTATAAATTTTTCTTTAAATTCTGTTGGAACTTGTGTAAAATCATTTCGTTGCCAAGTGCAGTGATTATAATTATATGACATGCAACTTATGTACTGATTAATCCAATGGAATAATGCATGATTTCTTAACTCGTGATTTTGTAAGCAATCCTTGCTGGCTAATCTAGTAACATTCACACTGTATAAATCTTCTTTTAATTATTTTTTTAAATCATTAAATGAACTAAGACAATCAGAATAAACAGAAAAAATGATTTTCTATTTAAATAAAAAATTACAAAGCTGCTTCTCCAACGCCCATTTTTTTTGTATCTTCCATATAAACCTTTTGCTCTCAAGTTATCAGACTTAACCTTTTGTTTAGATCACACTTGTATAAATCTCGGGAAAAACACAGTTAATTATGATTACACGCGAATTAATTATCAATACGTCTTTCACACGACAATGTACAGCACTCCCATTTGTAAAACCCATGATAAAGTATTCGAGTCTGTCTAAATATAAAAAAAAATATAAATAAAAAAATAAACGAGCCTATATTTCAAGACGACGACTAAGTCAGGACATATGATAACTTTGAGCGAGGATTAAATCTTAAACTGTAGAAGACGGTAAAATCAAAGAATGAAACGTTTGGCTGATTCTCGCCCTGGGTAAGAATAATATCTAATCTCGACTAGTTATAGTAAGTTTATATGAAAACAGATGCTATATACGTCTATATCGCAAATGAAATTACAAGATAGAATAAACAAAATAAGAAAAAAATATCTATTACCGATGTCTAACGATCTGAAATATCTGAAATAACTAAATAATAGGAAATACCTTCTTATCTTACAAAATCAAGATGTTAAATTTTAGTTTAATCATCGTATATAAATACGATTCATATAAAATTAAGGATAGTGAATGAAAAAAGTTGATAGACGTGATAAGAGAAGAAATGATTTCATCGATCGATCCTCTAGAGCCGAATTTATTGGAAACAGAGTTCTTAATCAGCCGATTTATCAGCAACAAAACTTACAAAGTTAAATTACATAACATAGAATACATTTTGCGAATACAAATTTATGTGGTCAGTATCACTTCGTGTCGCGATGCATTTGACGTTGAAATTGCTCAGCAACGCCTCAATGAGAGATCTCACGCTATATTGGAAGAGTGATCATCGACACGAACGAGGATACAAATCCAAATGAACCTTAAAAAAGTCTTATAGTCCGATTATTTGCACGGCATTCCTGAATACGAGACGCAATGAATTGATTGCGGTTCGTTCATTCAGCTACAATAATTTGTCGAAAACCGATGTACTGTCCATTGAATACATTGAGTTCAACTGCGTAAACCACATAAAAGCCTTTAAGAAATTTATAACAATATTGTGTTTTGTGCAATAGCTGATACAATTAGCTTTCCCATTTTGTTGTTTTTTTTTTAAGTATATTAAATCCATCATCGCATGAAGATCGTATCCGTTAGGATTATTATTAATAAAAAATGTGAACAAATTATAACATTTTAATCCGTGAATTATTTTCGGTTGTTACTTACAATTAAATCTTAATATTCAATAGCATATTAGTTCTCTTTTTTTTAATTCTTCCGTTAGATAAGATCCATATACTGGCTAAAACA
>NW_017259243.1:4033647-4053181 GCF_001594045.1 Atta colombica | reverse complement strand
AATTAAACTAACAAAAAAATTACAAATTCTTTTGTGAGTATTCTGCCAAAGATGCAGTAAAAAAAAAGAACTGTAAAAGGTTATAGTAAGAAAATTTATGTGCGACATTTACTTGATATCTATTCTTTCATGTCTAACGGACGAGACTTATAAAATTGCAAGCATGCCTCTAAGAATAATTACACTAAAGCCGTAATTCAAGAACAATGCTAAGTATATTGTACTTCTTGCTTCACGGTACCGTATAATTACCAACTGTCTTGACGGACGAGATTGATGTAATCACCTATGACAGTCGGCCTAGCATATGTGCGACCGATTGTGTCTTCGCCCACTTCTTCGACACTCGACCTCCTTTCTTTCATATTTTTCTTCGCTCGCTCGTTTGTCAAGAACAATTTAAATATCATTATAAGCTATGGCATGGCATACAATTCTTTCAGATATTTGATGAAAAATTACTATACATTTAAAAGAAATTTTAATTCTTTATTCAACTCTGTATATCGATACGTTAGATAAATAATTTAACTGTAATTTTTATGAACAAAACAATATATAAATTAAATTAAATATTATAATTTTTCAATATTAATTTTATATGTAAATACCTGTTATATTAAATACCTGTTAAAACTAACAGAAATAAGGAACATTTAGCGAAGGATTTAGATTGGATTAAAGTTCTAAAGATTTATCTCTGAGGTCACTGATTTCATTTCGACGAGCAGTACTTGCGCAAACATACGCAACAAAGTCGATCTAACATACCAATGAGCTACATAAACGAGTAACGCAGAGCAAGTTTGCGTAGGTATGTGTCCTGAAACATGAAGTGCTGCTTCCTTAACATTCGTGTCCGCGCTCTAACGCTCGGGACATTTAACTGTTTCTCGTTAAAATTAGCGGAAACGGCTCGTAAAATCTTAAGCCTCGACAAGATCCCGTTCTCGTCACGGGGCACGAAGCATCCGACAAGCAACAAGGACGAGTAAATTGTCGCGGTCACGGGACGAACAATATGATGAAAGAGGGAGCCGCCGCGACGCGTAAAGTTCCTACAACTCTAGTGTGTCCGCATAATAATGCAACGCTGCGACAAGCAATGGCAGGGTTAACGATCTTTATTATTCCCGCCTAGTTACACCAGTTACTGCGGAAAATTATTAGTTATATACTTATAATTTACGTGCGGGTAATTATGACATCCAGGTGGTAACCGTGACTAAACTTGAAAATGTATATACAAAGATATCATACTTGTACAAAGAGGTAAAAACTCTTCTAAGAAAAATAATACCGTGTTTTTACAAGGTTTTTGTTGACACCTGACTGGTGATTTTTTGATTTCTTCAAAATTTGATGCATTTTAATAAAACTTTTTTGTATAGACAATTTTACATGGACAACTTAAAACAATAAATCATATTTGAGTGTGTTTCGATATCTGACATTTAATTATTTAAAAAAAAATAAAATTCATAAAAGAATATGAATCACTAATATCGCTCAAGGAATGTTTTCACGATGCTCCCTCTGACATCGTCTTGATCAAAGGATAGGAAGGAGCTGTCGCTTTAAATATTGTCACGAGATGCTGGCGCATCCCTTACTCTCTCAAGGCTGTTAAATTGTGTAAAATCTCTCTCTCGCCACCGACAGCTGCAGAATACAAGTAACAATAATAATGGTAATAATACAACGTCTTGTTTATTATCACCTATCCGACCACTCGAGCCTTTGAGAAACTGTTTAAAGTTGCGACGTACCTATTTTCCACGAGACACGACTCGCTGATTACTGGTCGGGAATATTCGCATATCATTGAGGCGACGCCGTTCTCCATATTTACGAAGTATCGTGTACGTACGGTATGCTGCCACTCGATTTACCTGTACAGGACGACACGCACGTCGTCATCCTTCACGGTGCGTACGACGCGTGGGCCGGTTAATTGAGTAATGAAACGCCCGCATGCACGGCGTATATGGTATAGCTGTGGGCCGAATCATTCTTCGTTTCAAGCGGCAATGCAGTGGCACGGCCAAGGGCCATATAGCCCCGCGAGAAGAAACGAATGAATTGTGCATCGTGCATCGATTTAAGCGCGATCAGACGGATTCAATAACTCTCCCAGCCGAGAACGGCCGAGTCGTTCCAAGGTATTCCGGTTAAACGTGCGTGGCAACCGATATTTACCTATCTCATTATCGGCGGAATTTATGTTACGATGCATGCACGACTTTTCCAGACTTTCTCACTGCCGTTAGAACACAGTCGAGCGTCTGTCAATTATGAAAATTATTCGGACTACCAGTTTCGTATCTTGTATCTAGCGAAAACAGATCTCTTTAATGAGCTACACAAACGTGCGGATTTTTACATTCTAGCCTAGACTCGGTACCACCGTTAACCCTTTAATATCCAACGTGACCGGTACGCAGGTGTATGCTAAATGGTTTCTCCGCTCATTTGTATTCCCCACGATACGTGTTGGGATTTTCAAGAGTATTTAAGATATATGAATGTTATTAATGGTTATCTTAGCACTTTATAGATTGTTAAAAAAGAGCAACGATAATAAATGCAAGACATCTTATCGTGTGAATACTTACTAATAATTTTTCTGATAATACTGATTTTTCGTTAACGATAATAATGATGAGGTAAATTATCTTGTGTAAAAAAACAACACTACAATATTTTGAAATATATACAAACTTTCTTTTATAATAATTTTCAATTTAATCTACTCCCTAAAGAATAATACTTTCTTATTACTTATTTTCGAACGGTTGAAAATAATGTTTTATCTGACGATCACATAGTTCTTCTTATAGCGGAATGGCTTAGAGTTCTTTGATGAATTTAATTATCGTCCTCTGTCTTCACATTACTTGCAAATCATCGTGGCGATGAGTTAGCTACAATCGCGAACGTCGATCAATATAGTAAGGCATTCAATGACTTAACAGCGAGTCTTGCGAAAGACACGGTACATTCTCCAGGGAATATAATCTAATAAAAAGAACGATAAATAATAAAGTGCATAACAACTAACTTTTGCATTAAAGACAAAAATACTTGAAAATGATGTGAGCTATGGCTGTGTTTCATAATTCACTGCTAGCGCTGAAATTTATAGTTTACGTCATATGTACATTTTCAACACTGACAGTGAATTTTGGAACACAGTCTATATATCGCGCATTTAACATTAAATATGATTAATTAATTACAAATTTTATAAAGCAAATTTATTAGCTTAATATACAAATTCGCTATAAATAGGACATATTAGCAGTCAATTATATTTAATTAGAAAGCATAAATCTTCTCTTCAATATTCGATAAAATAATTTATAAAACTTCGTTCGATTTCTGCTAATCGACATTTTTCTTAAATATTAAATAAATTTAAAAATGCAAAAGTAATCTTATCGAATCCCACCATATGGTGTGTACTTTCCTGAGAAGATTCGTTTCAAAACATGCGTTTCATGACGATGATATATGAACACATCGGTCTTATGATCCGCGCAGGAAGAGATCGGTGAGCATAACCAAGAATGAATAAAAACGATGATCGCTTCGAGGCATCGATTTTCTGGTCAGACTTGATGAGCGTCGAATGCTGACGATGCACTTGGATAACAAAGTCGCGTATCGCACGCGTAACGCGGCACGCCTTGCAACACTGTTAGGCCTCGTATTTAATTAGTGTCGAACGTTACCGCGGGCGCATAGATAATCTAATGGATGCTTTGCCACCCGTGAATATTTTCAAGGCAAAGCGAGAGAACGTCACTTAACGATAATTATCAAGAATGTAACAAACTCATTTCAAAAGCGATACATTTGTATCGATTAAAATGAAATATCTTTAGACTGCAACTGTCAGCAAAATTTATTTGGCAACTCATTACATGATTACAAAATTTTTTTTATGTATTTCACGTAATATATTATGTTTATTGTATTTACAATTATAAGAATGAAATTTCGTTATTCAAATAATTAAAAGAAAATTTTTTTAATACTTTTTTGTCTTATTATCAATTATATTAATATTACGAAATAAAAAATTTTTATCCATATAAAAATTATTAAAATAAATCATAAATAAGAAATAATAAAAACCTTTTGGAATCAACTCAAGATCTTTGTTTATTGAGTTGGCTCTAAAGATTTTTATTACTCCTTATTTATAATTTATATCATGTGAGCCTATTTATTATTAAATTACTAAAATAACTTATTATCAATTAAAAATTATTTTTAAAAAATATTTCTGTTATCGACGTTGATCTATCTTGTTTTATTCTATTTTTAAAACAGCCTCTGTAATATTATCTCTAAATTTATTGTTATATTTTATTTACAGGAATTTGTTTGTCAAATTATTAAAACGTCTAAGATTTAATTTTCCGCATCCAAGATCAGGGCGAATTAGGAAGGAAACATATAATTCTCAAGAGTCACAACCCCCCCCGTCACAGAACTAACAAGTTAACTCACTGAGCAGCTATCTGTTACATATGTACTTTCTGGAAAGAGCGCAATCTACAGAGTCGTTTTCGGCAATGCATCTCGAGACACTCGTTCTCCATGCCCCAATGCGAGCGACATAGTAGTAGACATAATCTTTGCCCATGGTCATTGTGCACATACTGCCGCAGAACTTGGTAAGCGCTGAGTCAAACGAAAGGAAGAGTATATACTGATCGTGATACGGATTATGAATCTTGTGAGTGAACTTACATATATTATTAGTTCAACGAGAAGAGGCCGTGTAAATGTTTCCAAGTTCTGACGTTCCGACATTCTGATGCTCCGAGCGTACATGAACTCTATACTTTAATCGGCTCGTGTATCGTCTCTCTCTCATTCTCTAGTCTCGCTTACATTTTTCTCACTTTTCATCATCGCCCTTTCCGCATTTTTCTTTCTTTTTATCTTTTTTTTTCTTTTCTCGTTTATGCTTATGGTTATGATTTACCTTCGCATATTAAAAAAGATCTCGAGAGAATACACATATAGAACGATCTCGTTGTGTGCAGATGACACTGACCGCTGAGGAAGATTATCCTCCAATTAATCGACCATTGCAATATACTCTGTCAGTCGTTGCCCTTCGATATACGTCGAGGCGCGAAATTACTCCTCGAAGATGGATCTCTGTGATTATTAATGCGTCTCACCTTGCCCCAACGCAGCCCTCAATCCGTGAAATATGCAAATCTACCGCTTGCATTTCTGCGATTACATTCGTTTCCAAGAACCTTGAGACATCCACATTTCAAGACAAATGAAGAAAAAAAAATTCCTAATTTCTACACACAACAATTAATGACAATATAATAACAATATTTTTTATTACTTATTCTATTCTTATTTCTCGCTAGATTATTAATTATAATTAAAATGCTGCAAAATACATACATTTATTAATATTTAACATTATTAATTTATTACTCTCTTTTTTTAAGTAAATGTTTCAATTAATTTTTTATCAATGTAAAAAAATTAAAAATAAAAATTGTTTTAAAATATAAGATAAGAAATAGCACGAAAAAAAATAAAGAAAATTTCTTGAAATAATAAATAAAAATTAGAGAAAATGATAGAAAATAGGAAAGATAATATTGTATAATGTCAATAGGTCAAGAATGCAAGATTTCCGTTAGTCAAGATCTAGGATCTCTCGTCACCTCGATCAAGAGTCACGGTTCGATGAAACCATAGAAACCATAGAAATAAGTCGTGACTACAATAAAGATCATGCGAGAAACATCACGATTCTCTACAGGCGGCGTTATAGACTTAGCTCACTTAGCTACTTACGTCCTTCTCTAGGTACTACGCGATAGCGATATTGCACATTCAACATCCCGACATTAGATCGTAAGTTTACGTAAGTAAAGCCATAGTAAATATAAATACACGGAACTCAAACAGATTTCAGCTACAATAAACTTTATGACGATGAATATAAACACTTACGTGATATGAATATCATGTCGTATATCTTTACAATAAGATAGAAATTTTTAATAGATCTTAAGATTCTTATTAGCATTAGACTATTAATGTCCTTCTATTAATGTTCTTCTATTGTCAGATATCAAAGAGACAATAGTAATCCAATTGAGTTAAATAACAGTTTGTTATTTTTAACTTTTAACTGTTTCTTTTAACTTCTTTTGAGAGTGAAATTTCACTTTTAAAAATTTACAGTGAAAAATCGTAATCCAAAAAATGTTATATATATGGATATATGTATATAATTATATATAATTGTACATAAAATGTCATTTTTTTATATAATTATATATAATTATATATGAAATATTTTTTCTCAGAAAATCAATTCATAGGAAATAACAAACTAAATTTCAATCAAATTTAATACATCACCTTAAATTAAATTGTTTAACTTCATTTTAATTAAATTAAACGATATAATGAGCAAAAGCAATGACGACAAATAAATGATTAAAAATAACTCAAATTGAATATAATTTAACATGAATTTAAAAGTATAAAATTCCTAGCATCGATATTATTACATTACTTGAATTACTGTCAATTTAATTTGAGATATTACTGCTCTAGTTCTGTTTATAATTGCGTTTCAAGACTGAAAATTAATTTCGTGGTACAGTTTGCACGTTGAATATATATGTAAAGATAAAATTCACACCGAATCATTTAAGCACTCGAGATCAGACTGTACAAGGCTTTCGTTTCTTCATTATTCTCGTAATTGTATTCACATTACGGTTGTAAAGGTACCTTGTTTAATATAGAAATTTTCATCTAATGGCAAATTCAAAGTGTTTTACGACAGGAAGGAATATAAAGGAGAGGCGCATAAGAATCCTGAATTCTGGCTTCGGTAGACGTCACGGCGTACATAATTACTATGTATGTACGCAGGTATCGCCGCTACACCTTCATCATCGAGAATGAGATGGGAGAAAAAATAGTTTGATCAACGGGTAGGCGACTGCGCGTATTATGACTCACGTCTATCATGTTGAATCCTTTATGTACATCAGCTTCACTCATAATCCTTCGAATACTGACGAGGCCTATCTAGAAGACCTCGCCCGCTCGCAGTTGCAGTCAGGCTGACTCGGCTCCAGAGAAGCGGGACAAGCCGATAATTTAGCGGTTTTGTTACTTCTGGAGTAGCGCCGCGTTTGCCGGCGCACTCCACGCGTTTTACATGCATTTAAAGCCACCGTGCGCGAATCGAGATCTTCTTCTCTTGCTCTATTCTCTTTATCTCACTTTCTGTCTTTCTCGCATCCCGAGACGCTGCAACCTGTAACCGCTTGGCCGCAGCGGTTTTGCCTCGCTCGGTTTCGATTTCTACGCTTCTTCAACGCGGTCCTTCCAACACTCTCTCTTCTTCACTTCGGCCTTTGTAGCGACCGGCATTCGACGGAACGGGATATACTTTTTCTTCATCCCGAAGCGCAACGATTATACAAAGGGTACTTCTTCCTTCGTTGTACTATAGTTTCCGCGCATCATCACGATCGCGATCTTTCCTCTCGGAAATACTAACGACTCAAGTTGCTACCTCACACCAGTAGGGCGAGAGGGACTTTTGTTGCGGCGTGGATAAGAACGTTGCATAAACGTCAGGAAAAACAGAGTACAACGAATAATTTTCATGGTCCCGACGGGGGAATATCTATTAAACGTCCGCGCCTCACGAAGAATTAACAGCTGCAACAAAATCGCCCGGGGCCGAAGGAGCATCACGATTCCCATTCACGCTTTTGCACGATTAGGGTCGCGCATCCGCGATCGCGCGCCGTTGCGATTTCACATATCCGGATAAGAGACTTATTGCGAATAACGGCAAATCCAAGGGGTGTGATGTATTAAGAAAGAGATGAAAGTCCGATTACCGTTGCGCCGAGAGATCGGTCGAAGAAATGAGGACGACCATGAATTGCGATTCGCGAATCGAGTATAAAGTGCACGACGGCGAATCTCTATCGCGGTATCTTATAGATCGCTTCAGTAATGCCGGATGAAATGCCCTCGATCGATTCGCCTCGTGTGCAGATCGATTCAACTGTACTAAAACCGGATGCGTCTTTTTTTGTCGAGCCTTCTCGTCATGCTTGTATAACGAGTTTAAACAAGTTTAATCATGTTTCCTACGCAAAAGTCAATTTCACGGCAATATAAACAGGCGAGAAATTGTGCACAGCTGTCGCAGTTGTAACGACTTCCTTCTCTAACGTTTCTCTGTTTACTATATCTGCTCTCTATATACTTCTATTGTTTTATCATGAAAGTTTTCTCCAAAACAATGTTAAACATTAAAAATCATTCTGACGATATGATTGAATAGGACGTTAGTTATTATAAATTTTTAACATTTAACGACCACTTAATAAAATTTAATTTCGTTATATTTTTATATATGATATATTTTGACACGATAAGATAAATGAGAATAATTGCTAACTGATTTCACTGAAGTACCCAGTTAATTACTTGTCAAGAAATGACACGTCATATCATAAAATACATGAAATAAAAATTAATCGGAAATTCTTCGAAAATTTATCTTCTGAAATGCGATTTAATAAATATAATGTTAAAATTGGTAAATGTAATAAAATCTTAAACAAAAAATTTATTTTGACGAAAACTAATCGAATTGAAACTAAATATTACGATTACATTTTTTTTGTAACAAAACGACATAAATATAAAAACACAATACATTCGCTAAGAAAAAATTTACAGTCTTAATACAAAATATTTATTTCAATAGTACTAACTGAACATTTACTTATAGTAAATATTTACACTAATAAAATGATAGTAAAATTATTTATCAAATTATAATAGTTTTTGTACTATAATAATAGTTATTGTAAATATATGTTTATTTAATATTTAAATGCTTTAATGTGCAATTAGTATTTAGTATTATTTAATAAAAACAAATTATTAAAATTTAGAGTAGATTTTTCAGTGATTACAAGATCAACTTTAAATAAAATATTTATTAAAAAACAAAATATATTTTCCACTTTCTTCCGTTAAAATAATGAGAAATGTGTTATCGGGAAACAATGCATTATTTTGTAAAAGATAAAAAAACAGTTCAAAAATAGCATAATAGGAAGGAAAAACGTGATTAAAGATAAATTATTTGGCTATAGATTAAATATATTTCCTTCCGCTTATTTCAATAGAGAACTGCTTAACGCAAACAATATATGGTACATAAAAGAAGAATTCGCTTAGTAGCACACGAATCAGTGATGCTTGACGCCGTTTCACATAGGCAACGCTTGAACAGGCATTGTTTCGCAGTAATGCGCTCTCCCACGCGTGTAACGCCTCGTTTCATGGCATGTGCACCTCGATAGAAAGACAAAGAAAGATAGAAAGAAAGAGAAAAGAGAGAGAGAAAGAGACTCCTCTTAAATTTCTTGCCTATTCTCCCTCAGGGTTGTATGTGCCATCCATTCCTTACTCTTGCGCTAACGCGAGCAAACGCGAACGTATGCATGCGCGCCGTGCGATTCACAAGCCCGCCAGGAAGACTTACGAGCTCTCTTCTCGGTTAATGGAATACGCGCGCACAAGAACGATGGACCCTTGCGACCGGATGACCAGTCCATTTAATTACCTCGCGTCCTATTCCATCACGAAGGCTCGGTTCGTCGACGTCCATGACAGGAGAAAGAAGACAGAGCGATAAACGCGGAACTCGCATTAATTTCCATTATTATATTAAAAGCATCTTTTTATTCACTTTATCTCGTGCGTGTAATCAAGAAGATTGATAAGATCGGGCATTTATATCCTATGCTGATTCGAATAATAAAAGTTTCAGCTAATCTGTTTAATTGTAAACGGAAAGGAACTTTTAAGGGATTGTTACTGTTTCTCTCTTACAGAAACATAGGGGGAGATTTTCCGCAAATATAAACCAAGCGCCAACAACACAAGATCGATGAGGAGACGTCTGTAGAGAGAGGTCGTGACTCGACGAAGAATCGAGAAATCGTTTCTCGTCGTACCTTCCTTATGGCTTTCCACCTCCATCATCCGAATGTCCGCAGTAGCAAGAATCGGAATTGTGAGAAGAACGCGAGGAATCCTTCAAGGAAGACTTTGCCTTGTAACGATGTCGGCTAACATATAAAATAAATAATTTCCTAAAAATATTAGAAACGCAACTCATGTCATTTATCAGATTTGTGAGCGTTTGAATGTGCAAGAAATTACGTTAAGAACAATCTTTATGTCTGAAAATAAAATTTCAAATGTATAATTCATGTACCTTCAAATATTCATTTACATATCTTAATATTAAACAAAAGTGAAGAAATGTAATTGTAAAATAATTTATATGATGAGCTCTGTAACAAAAAATCATCTACGTAAATGTGACTCTTAAAGTGAGATTTATAGACTAATTAATATATAAATCAAAGGCTCTAATGAATAAATCAGAAATTGAAAAGTAGCCTTTAAAAGTAGACACAAGTTGTGAATATGTAATTATAAATTCTTTATTAAAAGAGATATATAAACGTTTTAATCCTCTCTCTCTCTCTCTCTCTCTCTCCCCCCTCTCCCTCTCCCTTCCTCCCCCCTCTCTTTCTAGTTTGAATCTTCTTCAGTATGAATAAGTATATAAATAAATTTGATGATCACATAAATTAATTATCGTTATAAATTAATTATCACAGTGTACGAGAGTTATAATATAATCGAATGTTCTTGTGTTCATATCTTGTTATTGATTGTTCATTAAATTCCAGTAACAACTTCACTATGTCAGGTCTTACGCTACTTTTCAATTTCTGATTAATTAATATGTATCATTGAAACATTCATATATTTCCAAATTAAAAAATTAACATAAAATCTCTAATTATTTGTTTCTTTATTGTGTTATAAATTCCACACTAACTAATTTATATTTCGCAATTAATTTTTTAAAATATTCTTAATCAAAAACCGGAAATTTAGAAAACGATAATTTATTAAGAAATTAATAAATTATCGTTTTAAATGCCAATTATGAATAAAAAAATCAAATAGCAGTCTGCGCAGTTATTATCACAGAATATCTGAAATAAGTAAGACATACGTAACGGCAACAAACGAGAAACTAAGCAACCGGAAAAAAATTTAAGAGCCTATTACTGAAGTAAAGATATAAATCGGACGGTATATTATATCGAGGGGTTCTTATTGCGGTCTCGATCGCGCGAAATTTCAGATACTGCTTTATCGAAACGCATTACTGGCAACTTCGAGAATTGGTAACCTCGAGAAGAGCAGAAATATAAAGATTACTGTTTCACGCGCGCTCAAGTGCGTCGGAGATAAAATGCAACTACGAAATATTCGTAAACGAAAAGGCGAACATTTTTTTTTGAAAAAGTGCGTCTTCAGAAGGCAATTGCAACGGAGACTATCGCGAATCGCGTCTGCCTCCTAAAGAAATTCATGTAATCTCATTTCAATGCCTATACAAATACTGGCAAATCAGCGAACAGAACTCTTACTGCGAGACCTGAAAAAAACATTTGTATCGTATCTTACTACGTACCATTTAAAATGAATGTTTCCATTCATTAATTTTTATCATATTAAAGAATTCATTTCTTAGATAAGAAGATTTATGCAGATATATTCGCTTACAAAAACATTGCAAAAATATATTATATTAATTAAATATATAATATTTCCGTTAAATATTAATCTAATATAAGAAATAAAAATTATATTACAGACAAATTACTTTTTCAAGAGCTAAGTAAAGAGTAATAAATGGAAAACAAATAAATAGAAACAAGAATTTCAAAAAATCTTCATGTATGTTAAATATAAATACAACAAATAAAATTAATGTAATTAAATAAGAGATATATTCAAAATCTTAAATATGTCTGTGTAAATTTGTGTACATATCTGATTCTGCAAATCGCGCGCCAAGATAAAATTAAATTCTAAAAAGATTCAAGTGATTTATGTGACGAGTTCGAAAAGCTCAAAGTAGAAACACTTAAACTTCAAGTTTGAAAGTGTATACATTTCACAAAAAATCAATAGTCAAACTATTGTAACTATTCTTGTTTTCAATGAAAAATTTCACATATCAAATTAAATTAACTTCTTAGTCAGCATCTTACATCTTTTTAAAGATAGAATAACTACTTAATCTTATTGAATGGAGAACTGCTTTCTCATCGGGCAAGTTTTTCTTACACTTGCACTTTTTCTCTACTCTGTTGATTAAAAAAATATTCGTAATACCGAATTGAAATTCCAAACTCATCAAAGTAACGGAGAACGTTGTGAATTCTTTGAGAAAAAAATCGATAATATATCTTCGACGATTAATCGCAATGAGAATTATCAGGTGTACCGACTATTTTATCGGAGACGATGCGGATAGATGCTCGCGATGGGCGGTCTGACAGTTGCTACCAACTCAGACCGGACCAACAACGTAAGGAGATCGGTAGTGGTCGCTGCCATCTCAAGGTCTTTCAACTAGGAAACGATCGGCTTTGCCTATTAAGTTCGCCAGATAGGAAAGTAATTACCGATGCATAAATCCGCCGATTGGAAGCCCTACGGCGAGGAAGTATAACGGGCACTAGAAAGTGGCGTCTCCGAGCGTCGTTTGTAATTCGCGAGGTGCAAGTCGTGTCACGTACGAACCGGCCATTTTGCGCATTCCGGCGGCAAAGCAGGAAGCATCTGCTGGATTATCAGGATATAATCCTGGATAATTGCAGGTATTCTACTCCGATCCTCAACTACTTAATTAGCGCTGGAACCTGGCTTATACGCCGGAAAGGCCTATGCGATTTCTCACGCACGGTAACGCCTACCCAAGTCGTCGCCACGTAGAAATCGTGGACGTTGCATTCCCCTATTTTTTTACCCATTTTCTTCTTCAATCAATAAGATCGATAACGAGATCGAAAACGATACATTATATTTCCTTGCTAATAAACGTTGAAACACAATGAATTATGTACTTATATAAAAATCAGCATAATAATCTTTTTATCTTAAAAAAAGACAATTTTTGTGATACAAAGTTAACTATTGTTTAAAATTTAATACTTTATATCCAAATATTGAAATTTAAGAATAATATAAATTTAAGAAAAAATTTGTCATTATCTATAATACTGGCTACTACCTTTTATGATATAAAAAAAGAATTAATTGTATTAATGTAAAGTTACTGAAAAGTACTAATATAAAGATAGCAACTCAATTTTAAAACTCCGATACAATTATATAACAAAATTATAATTTTTGTTAATATGATTGTTAGATATTAACTTATTAACTTAATTTAATATTAACTTTTTCATTTTTGCTTCGTTGTTAATTGTAAGGATACTTTCAAAAATATATCAATAATGACATTTCTTCGTAAATAAATTTTTTTTTAATCTAGTGTTCTGGGAAACTATAAATAACATCTTAGCTATAAAGACATCAATTCATCAAACATATATAATTTTTAATATCAGAGCTGTGTGCGAAAAATTTTCTTTTAATCTTAAATCTTTTTATATATAGGTTATTGATTTTACAAATTTTGTGTCTCATAAAAATACGTATATGCAATAAGTATTCACTATTCAAGTTATTATAAAAGTGCATATTTTCTTTCGCATGCTTATAGCAGCCTTTATGGTCATTTTGTATAAATTGAAAAAAGATGTTAAAAGATTTAAGATATTAAAGAAGTGTCGTGAAAGATCGCTTACCGTAATGAATGTGCATTTATATGTACAAAAGATATACGAACGACGAACAGCATCGTTAATCGGCATGTCTTGCCATTATAATCTGAGATAAATCTAAGCATGCCGTTGATTAATCTTGCTAACTAAAGCGCTCAAGTAACGCGCGGTTCCATTGTCGGTCCAATTCTGTCGATTATAATTCAATGCATCGCGTTGTTGATTGAAGAAAAGAAAACTCGAATCATTTCCGCCAATTCGAGTCATGATCGATATCGTATTGCGAAAGTTCAATCGCTCAACTTCGATGATCACAGCTGCGCCGACAGAATTAACCGACTGGAAAAGTAAACAAAATCAAATTCAGAGATTCGATTCATAGATATTCAAATACCATAAATAAAAAATTTTTTAAAATTGCTTTTAAGAATCTTAAACCCACCGGAGTTGACATAAATCTGACATAGATTGCATATGTACAGTATGTGCAGGACTCAATTATATCTCTCCGGAGCTAACAGTGAGTCTATTGAACTCAATTAATTATAAACTTTTTTGTCAAAAATGTCAAACAGTTTAACTTTTCTTTACGTTTCATCTATAAATTTAGATTATTCTTATTAAAATATACTTAGTATTCGTTTTTTGTATTATTTTGGCTTTTTGAAATTAATTATTAGTATTTTTTAATAAATATTAAATTACAAACTCGTCAATAATTGTTGGTGCGTTCGGAGAGATGCTATTAGTACTATTTGTTATTCTATCTTCATTAATTAAATGTGAAACAAGAATAGAATGATACAAATAGCGCCTTCCCGGACCTTACAGATTTTGACGTTAATTCTGGAGGGTTAAAAATGATAGATCAAATTTATCGAATTACATATTGTCAATGCGCAAATGAATATTGCTCTGTGTGTGTGTGTGTGTGTGTGTGTGTGTGTGTGTGTGTGTGTACATAATTAAAATATCATGATTTAACAGCATTTAACTAATAGCATACACACATCTATCAGTAGCTGACTCGAGGCGGTAAGTTATTTGGATAAATCAATAAGTTTCTTCTTCAACTATCGTCATTCGAAAACTAGTTCACTAACTCACTTTATTTCGGTCAACTTCTTGATAGAAAACGTTCGAATGTCTTCGTAGCGTACAAATGTACACTGGCCTCAGACCGATTTATCCTCCATTCAATCTGCTATATATCATATTCGTCGTATACTATATTACCAGATGAATAATAAATCAGCCCGATGCGAGCATCAGAGAACCGATAATTCTGCGACACCCGTTGCGTTAAATAAAGCTAACAAAGTGAGGAGTTTCGTTTAAATCATTCTCGGCCTATAATTTATAGGCGCGTCTGCGTGGACTTCTTAGCATTGAGACGACGACCACGCAGAGTAACTTACGGCGAGTTGTCGATTTTTTGAATCCCGCTACTTAGTTGGCCGCAAGAAAACACTGTTGCACGTTCTGCATCATTAGCTACGCCGTGCACCGAAGTGCACCGTCGTGCTTTAGTGAAGAAAAGCGCGTGGGGAAGAAAAGCGCGTTGCGTCGAAGATCATCACGATTTGCGGAGGAATCATCGCGTGCAACTTGGATTTTCGCTTCGAGGGCATACTTTCAACATCGCAACTTCACGGTATATATACGTGTATCTATTATATGTTCTGCTAAAACATTTCTGTAAACCCAATATGCAAAATATCTGTTGAATATCCATTATTGATTAAAGATGATATAAAGAACCGTTTATAAAAAGAGATCGATATGTGAGAAAGCCATTTCTATTTTCTTCTATATTCTTTTTCACTATTTGGTATTTATCAATTCCACTACATTATTTTATAAATTGTAATGTAATCATGATTATAATAAACATTTTTTATACATTTTATCATTGCAATTCTTATTAGAAATCTATCGAATCTTTAGTAACTTTAGACCCTATTATATCTTTTTTATTTTTATTGGTTTAATTCAACTTGAAAACTACACCTAAATTCTAAAGCGTCCTGTTTGAAGTATAGAGTGTAAGTAAATAAAGCACTGAGAAAAATGGATTAAATAATAATTGATGGAAAATGGACGAATCAAAATTTTCTGGTATTAGATTTAAATCTACTAGAATTCTAATTGAGACAACTAGAATTCTGATTGATATAATTATTCTGGTAAAAATAAGAAAGTTTTAGTAGATTTTACTACAAATCATTTGTATCAACCAGAATTCCGATTATCTCAACTAGAACTCTAATAAATTTAATTAGAAAATTCTAATTCGTTTCCAACCAGAAATTTTTTTCAGTGAATAAATAGATCTCTTCATTGATCTCTTTATTGATTTGATTTATAGGACTCTGTTTCATATTCAAAAAATGTGGCATTCAAATTTCATTTGACGATGATTGGGACGAATCGTGTAACTTCATATTGCAATCTACAAAAAACCATGCAGTCTATCTTGAATGACTGTCGAAACTTTCCATGAACCTATCAGCTTTTTGCAGGTCGCACACGTGTCGTCAGATTCGAGACAGGCAATGATTGCAAACACCTCCTCCGCGCGAGTAAATTATCGCGGCTCCTCATGGAGCCAGCCGGTGGGAGATTAATTTCAACGCGCGCGCGTACTTTTCTTCACACGGCAAAAAAAAGTCACGCTCGCGTATATATTACGATGGTTGTAGTGGTGCGACGAACAGATAGATCCCCTTTGCCGTGATCTACAACCATGGTGAAGCAAATCGCCGTCGCGCATCACGAGACGAGTGGAATACGTCCCCGAGGCTTTCTGCGCGTCCTTAACAACCGAGTGACCGAGACACGTGGATGTATATGACCGTCTGTCTCTTCTCTACCCGCTCTATATACTCTCTTTCGTATATCTTGGTACGCGACGCAGCGAGGAGATCCACGGTGAATCTCCAACGCGCTCGCACGCTTCCACTCTTATTCCCGTCCTGTCACGACCAGTCGCATCATTAGGCCATCCGGTATTACAAATGACGTTGAAGGGACTCCCCAGGCTCCTCCACCTCTTCTTTGTATTCCCATTCTCTCACCCCCTTGCCTTATCGTTCTGTCTCTCTTCGCTATTCTTATTTGTCTCCTTTTTCTCTCTCGCTCTGTCCCGCAACACACGGCGGGGACGTGGCGAATCTCCTTCAGCTTCTCCACGCTGGAGTTTATCTCCAGCTGGTTGCCGAGTCAATCCGGCGAAACGTCGCTTTAACTGGATCGTACGAATGCTATAGCAAAAACCAGCAAGCAAGTCATAAGCATTTATGAGTTTCTTACTGGCGATAATAAGTTTGGAACGATTGCTGTTTGTATCATTGCGCAAGGTGTACTGCGCCCGTTCCTGTTCTTTTGCCCGATGACATTCTTGGATATTCGTCTTGGGAGTGGAGCAAGAGTGTGTGTGTGTGTGTGTGTGTGTGTGTGTGTGTATGTGTGTGTGTGTGTGTATGTATCAAGAAAAAAATTGCTAAATTCAACATTAATAATGTCAAATTATAATGTCAAATTATATTATTTTCCAATCCAATTTGAATTATTTTTAATCATTTCTATAGGTCGCCACTTATTCAATATATCGTCAATCAAAATACAATGCAATTAAACAATTTAACTCAAGAAAATATATTAAATTCAACTCAAATTTAATTTCTTATTTATTGATGTGTACATTAATATGGATGTTGTTTACTTTTAAACTATCTATAAGATTGATTTTTCATTTTGATACACATAAAAGTTAAAAAACAAACTGTTATTTTTAACTCATTACATATACTCGATACATTTTGTTATTTTTAACTCAAGGGTTACCATTGCTCTTTTGAAATCTAGCGATGTACGATGCCGTATTTTCATGCCTTATTTGTGCAGTATCTGATTAAGGCTGAACAAACTATGACTCAAGACAGCGAAATTTTTAAGGACGACAGAATTTGTTCTTAGTATTGCTAATTAGGCCCAATTGCAACGTTTCTTTTAAATAAAGCTTAAAAATCTTTCTTTTTTTTAAATCGAGAGAGAGGCAGAGAGGGAGAGAGTTTTAGGCTTCGCTTAATCAAAATAACATTGATAATCGGGCCTTATTAAGTTTGCACTAGATTCAAATTATTCATAAATGATTTATTTATATAATTGGTTTCTTGATTTTTAATTAAATACTGTATATATATCCAAACATACACACAATCAATGTCATCTTTCGATTGTGTTTTTGTATTGCAAGCACTAATTGCAAGGGACATAGTTTCTCCATCGTAAAGAAAGCAAAAAATTATCTACGTTCAACTACGCAATAAGAAAGATTTAATAAGCTTTCCATTCTTCATATTGAATCTGATATTACCATAAATTTAAATTACGACGATGTTATCGATCAATTTTTTACGTTAAAATGCAAAAGAAACATTTTAATATAATTTATTCATACTTTCTGTTCATATTTTTCAATTTTTGATTTTTACTTTTACTTGAATCAAAATAAATAAAGGATTTTTTTAAAATAAAGTCTCGAGAAAATCAATTTTTTAATTAATCTAATATAGGTAACTTTAAAAAAAAATTTATCCAGATGAATCATGTATAAAAAGGCGCTTGAAATATTTCAGTCCACAGGCGCAAAACAGGTGAGTCCAGCACTGTACTTATACCTTCTTTTTCGCCGATATTAATATAGTGATTTTGCTTTATGAGCTTTGTTAACGTGAAAACAAGCAGCGATATATCCCGGCGCCATCTGATCCCGACCAATTTTACCTATCACTCATACACTCGAAGACTCAACCGGTCCCCATAATGAGCGATCATTCCTCAATACATATCATTGCATTAGCCTTCAGGACAGTCGTGCACACGCACCATGGTTCGTGGAAATCGTGTGAGCCGTGATGTAGGAGCGAAAAAATGAAAGAGAACAACAATTCGCATTCTCTCGTCGAATACTGGCACGCGGTTTCTCTCTTCTTCTCGCATTCCACGCGCCGCAGACAAAACCGCGTCTATCGTAATTTCCGCAAAAAGATCATCCATAGCGATTGCTCTGTAACGACAAACGCGTCAGGAAGATTTAAATGCAATCTGCCTGCTGTGTGTAATAGCACACGTATAGTCAATATCATCCAGCACGCGATCAATTTTGACACGAGCAAGTAGCTCACGCTTGACGGTGGTCAGACGGATAAAGAAAAAGGGAAATGAAAATGAGAAGAGGAACGTACGTGAGAGCATTCACGGAAGAGAGATAGAGGAACGAGAAACAACATACGAGTGGACAGGCGAAAACAGTGGGATGTAAGAGGAAAGGTCAAGCAATGTGTAGAGATAAGATGAGATAAAGTTGGCTGTAAGGGCATAAAGCCGGTATGAGAAAAGAGAAACAGAAGGGGAAAAGTGTTTTATTACAGCTGGAGATACGACTCCCGGAAGATAACGACGTTACGGTGACCAAGGAAATGGTTATATACTCCTAGAAAACAGATGAAGCTAACATAAAAGCGTATGACTAATTTACAATACATCTCCCTCGATATCGTTGTAAAATTAAGCGTTGCCAAAAAGTGATTAAAAAAAAATAAACACTAAAAAGTAGAAATATTCAAGTGTGTGCAAATCATAATTTCTATACTTTTAAAATAAAAAATGTATGAAAACGTTTTTAAAAAATATTTAAATATTTTTAAAACGCTTTCAATGTATTATCATCAGAAAAATATTCAAAAATAAATTTA
>NW_017259243.1:4002885-4033547 GCF_001594045.1 Atta colombica | reverse complement strand
ATATAATCAATAAATCTTTCTACTGTTATTTAAAATATACTTATGTTTCAAATATAAATCTATAAAGTATATATGTTTAAAATAAAGTAACATAGAAAATTTTAACGTTTTTATTTGCTAAATTTATCCTAAAAGAAATGCATTAAAGTTTAAAATAGAAAACATATTAAAGAAACGAGATATATTAATTCATGATAATTTATTCTAAAATAAATATCTAATAATTTAATATAAATATATATTGTACAATGAAATAATATTTATCCATTAGTTAAATATTGATTTATCAAAACGAGAAATACCACAAAAACTAATTAGTGCTGCGTAATGAGCATAGAGGAGACTAATGGTATACAGAAGCGACAAAACGGAGGTGCAAAACAACAAGGAAAAAGAACGAAAAAGATATGAAAAGAGAAGAGCACGTGAAACGCGACGCGATTCACAAGGCTGCGACAAGGTAAACTCAACTAACATTGTCAGGGTGGACAAGGAGCACAATCGACAACCGACCGACCGACCGACCGACCAACCAACCAACCAACCAACCAACCAACCAACCAATCGAAGAGTGGGATAAAGCTAAGCTAAGAGGCAAGTCAAAGCAAGTCGAGAAGAGCTAGGTCGAGGCGAGGCAAGGTAAAGGCGAGTAGGGACGGAGTATAGCAAGGCGCATTGGTGAGGCATGCTAAGGCAACGGGTCCAAGTCGCCGTCGTACCTCCGTACGAGCTACGAGGCCCCGGTGGCGCGTTAACCTCCCGCTCGAACGCAGTACGCTCTCGACTCTCGCGCAGGCCAGGTTGCATCAATCCTGTCGGTCGATCCGCCGACCACGTGCAACCAGCCAACAAACGGCTGCGAGAGAGAGAGCACGTGCACGTGTCCCTTATGCATCAGCAACGATATCATCGGCACGAAAAGAAAAAAAGAAGGATATACAATAATAAAGAATCTTTCTTAAAAAGAAAGAGTCCTCCGGTTCGTGTAATGTGTCATGTGAAATGCATCGAATTGCTTCTCAATGATAATCAAAAGCCAATAAAATAGTGCAAATCAAGATAATTGTAAAGATCAAACTCGAGCTCTCTCGCAATCTATATCTCCCATGTGTTTTACGGTCACGAGAATTTAATTTCCAAGTGCACGAGAAGATAATCCGAGGGAAGTCACGGTGCTCGACTGGGAAGAGCATGGATTAAAACGGACGTCGTAAATTAATTCACGAGAGATTCCGATCGCGCTCTTGGGTTTGGTTTGCGAACAGTTTACATCGGGGATATCACACCGTAACGCCGGCTGGCGGCAAATTTAATTTCCAGACGCTTTCTTACGCTTGCGAAATCAGTCCAACTGCGCGTGGAATGTGACGATTAAAAAGAGACGCGCCATCATTCTCAGCGTTCCACTTTCGGTGGCCGTGTTTAAAATCGACAGACCGAGGCAAAAATGAATTTGAAATGGTCACGCCCGTGTGCGACGCGCGTAAGCCACGCTTTTTTACCACACAGAGATGCGATCGCAGGGGTATGATATAGCCTTCGGGATCTTCAAAAATTTTCGCGCTTCAATGAATCGTAAAATAAAAACAATCGGAATCGACCAGAAAAACTCTTCAATGCAAAACCTTTGGAGATCAATCGACCGCAACGGGTTGGAATAATTGAATTATCCCGAAGGAAAGCCCAGAGGCAGGAAGACGCAAACTCTTCAGGACGACCATACATGGTCGTCGTCTGCCTACAAAGCCGAAGAAGAAGCAGCACTATGTCGTCGTGATCGCGTGGGAGGTCGAAGCATCGCATACGGCGCTTTTTACGCGCGAAACGAAGCGGAGAAATAGATTCGTGCGTTGATTCCGGAACCCACACGCGGATAGAGCGACTCTACTTTAAACTGCGTCTTTTATTCTGTTCTATTAAAAATGCACTGATTTTGTTACGAATGAATTAAGTATGTGATTAGCACCAATTTCTTCAATACATTGCGAAAACGCGTGCCGAGCCAAAGGCGGCCAACAGATTGATCCGGATGAGATCACCCGAGAGATGAAAGGAACCTGATCCAGAGCAAGTTCGTGCCGCCAAGTAGGCAGCAAACTCGAATAATCACCTGCAACTAGTTCGTTAGCAAACCGTAGCTAAATCTCTATGCAAATCACATCGCTGCGAGTGAATGAAATCAAGAAAATTTGAAAACAAAACAGAAGGAATGTCACAGGAAAAGGGAGAATAAAATGAGATTATGTGAGCGAATTGCAAATTTATAAACCGCTTTTGAAAAGACTACGTCGTATCGCGTGATGAAAGGATCGTATGCGGAATGAGGTGAAAACTGCGTAGAATACATAACGTTGACCTGTCGTGTCAACGTCCGAGATGCATTCGTAGTTGAGGTGCATTATCGGCATGCTTTGCTTACAGAGGAATCTCGCGAAATAAAAACTGTCCAAGATATGTCGCCGCCATTGCTCGTGACGAACGCGCGCGACGAATGAAGATTTTCGCGGGTAAAAATAATAATAATAAAGGATACGAGCAGCATGCCGGTCGCGGGAACGAGGAGATTATGCAGAATGGGACTCGTCGCGGTCTTGGTCACCGCGTTGTGCATCCTGACTCTGCTGGACTCGCCGCCAGCACGACTCCCGGATCCACCGACCGATCCTCCTCCCACGCCTGGTAAGCAATTTTCTTCCTCTGCAACTACTGCGACCCTTGCCCTTTTGCTATCGACGAACGGTTCACCGACATAACCTGGAAGTGCTAACACTACGCATTGGCATCTAGCGGGATTTTTTGCTCTCATGCGAATTGGTCGTGACTATAAGATAAAATTGTCAGACAAATCTTATTTCATGATGTCTCGCGAATCTCTTGAACTCGAGTGATTTTTCTGTCGTTTATTGAAATCTGAGATTTCAATGAACGTATACTTGTTCTCCTAATATCTTCTTGAAAAATTCTCGGAAAACCTGTTGTTTAAACAATAACATTAATACTTTTCACCGAATTAAACTTATCTTAAATTGTTTGGAAAAAAAGATTAGTAAATTCTCCTTTTGGAATTATAATTTTGAATTTTAATCAGTTAACAAAATATTAATATATTGAATAAAATAAAAGAAATATATACCTTAGTGTAGAAAAATTTCTTTTTAAGAACTCAGACAGTACAAAAAATCGAAAAAGAATTCTTTTTGAATCAGTAAATTATGAAATATATTCTTTTTTTATTTCATTTTTATTCTAAAAGAACATTTTTAAAGTTCCAAAAAATTTCAATTTTGAACTAATTCTGAACTCTTCTCTGAACTCTGTTTTAAATAAAAAAAAATAGACTGTAAGAATTCGCAATGAAAGCAAAATAGCTTAAATAATATTTCATCAGCAAAAATAAATAAAATAAATATAAATAAGTAACTCTCAATTCCTGGTTCAAACATATCGATTATTTATTAGTCTTGAAATAATCTTAAATTAAAGATAAAATGCGTAATATAATAAAATAAATTAATAAGTAATTTAATAATATCGATGTCAATGAGCATCTTTAAAGCATTGTAAAAAATTTATTGCGAAAAATATCATCTCAGTTGAGATTTGAAGGTGGAATTTCCTCATTCCATGCAAGCATCTTACAAATTCACTGAGACATAAGGTAATATTATCCAGGTTAAGGCAATATTTTTTGCAATAAATTTTTTACAGTTTAAGAATGCTCATTAGTATCACTATATTATTAAATTGCTAGTCAATTTATTTTATATTACGTATTCCAGCTTCAATTTGAGACTATTTCAAAACAAATCGGAATTTGCATAATTGGTTTGAACTGGAAATTGTAAAATATTATTCACACAAAAATATTATTAGATATCATGACCCACTTTAATAAAATATGATCTTTTTCGCATTTATGAATATTTCTTAATCGATTTTCACTTAAAATTAATATCGCTCAGTTGAAATGAAAGCAAACACAACATTACATAGATAATTTTCACATTTTTTACAATATTTTTCATTTTGCACCTTGTTTTTTTAACTTATTTTCAAATTTTTTCGCTTTCTTTTACTTTTTCTAACATTTTCGCGATACACTTGGAAATCTTTTATACCAATATGCAGGCACAAATCTAAAAAACTCTGCATTAAAACAAAAAAATCTGATAATGTTGCTTTGTACTATGACCTATATGGTTTTTACATATATGGTTTTACCTGTATAGTTTTTACTTACGAGAAATACAATTCCGTCGCGTTCATTTGGTGCTATGTATCGAGCGATTCTTTTCAAATCCATTACGAACAAAAAAACTTCTCTTTCAGAGCAACTTCAATTTAACTCCATAAGAAGTAGAAGGATTCTATGGAATCCTTTTTGAATTACCAGAAAAGAATTCTTTTTGAGTTAATAAAGCTACCACGAAAAAACTTTCAGAAACATTTATCTTCACAAATAAACTCATTTCAGAAGAACGTTTTAGTTTTCTTTTAGTCTTTAGTTTCTTTTAGTTGAGGCAACAAATTTGTTTCTGTAAGTTACTGTATCCAAATCAACAATATTACATTTTAATGTATAAATTTTATGTATAAAGATAAAAAAAATACATTTTTCACAATACACTTTAAATTTTTAGAAGTGAAATTTCACTCCTAAAGAGTTGCAAGAGTGGTTCGGTTGCAGGAGTGAAACAAGACTTTCACTCTTAAAAAATAAAGAATCACTTCAAGTGAGAGTCAATTTTCAATCTCTGCGGAAAATGAATAAATGAATTTCATTCTCCAAAAGAAGAGACTAAATGTAAATGTTAATTTTAGTCTCCTACCTTGTCTCCAATCTTGATAAAAATTAGGCTCATTCAACATGCCTTTGCATAAAACAAACGAATTTGACAGGATAATGATCATCAAGATTAAAGAAGAAAAAAAAAAAAAATTTTTTTAAGAAATTCATTCTTTAAAGGAATAAAGTGAAATTTATCGGATTGGCGCAACTATTACTTTTCTTGAAGTGAAATTACACTCTCAACAGAGTGTAGATAATTTAATAATACAATATTTAAAAAAATAATGTAATCTTTAATAATCTAAAAATTGAAATTATCTGGTCAAAATTCTAATTCATTCTCATTACGTATTTTAATCATTGACAAATCATTCCAAATCTAAGCAATGCAAAATATTGTTAATAATAATTTTTTTAAAAACATTTTATACTTATATAACATTTTATAAAAATTACCTACTAATACTATAAACGCGCGAGTGTGATCGCGGATAAAGTAGAATAAAAGGTCTATCTTTTTACGTATGTAATAACAACGCACTGAAACAAAAGGAAAATATATAAAGAAAATAACAGTTAATAACTGTTAACAATAAAAAAAGGAGTAAATATTACGTGGAAACGTTCTGTAATTAACCGTTACATTTAATTATTAATATTTGAATTTTTTACACACTAATTACCGCATTGACTCTTGATTACCTGTGAACTTTTTTTCTTATTTATTAATTTTATTTTTTTGTTTTTACAAAAATTGTAAGTCTTTAGTTCAATTAAGTCATTGCTATTATTGTAGTAAGATTAACAAAAAAGATACTTAACTTTAATAGGTGATTTTATATTAGGATTTGTTTGTACTATTGTAAAAAATGTATGACTTACAATATTGTAATTTGTTTCATTGTTAGTCAAATATTACTGTAGTTTAATACAAACTGCAAAGTGTTAAGTTCCTTGACACGGTATGAAAGAAGAAGATTCGCACGCAATAAACTTGTTCGAAATACCCGCAAGCGTTTGTTGCTCAGTACCTACACGCTCTTTCCTAGTCACGTGAAGTTTCTCAGCATTGAAATGTTATCCGGCCAAGCGAATAATAAAGAGCTGCTATCTGCTTTTTTAAACGCATGTTCATCGCGAGTAATTGCATGGGTGCTACGCTTTCTAATACTAACAACGAATATGACTACATAAATGACTCGCTTCAAGGGCCGATACCGATCACTTGCGCTACGCACCGCAAAAATTCAGCTAGGCCCTGCACGCAATATGCGTACACGCATCTCCCTCTCCATGAGAGAATCTAAAAAGATACGAAGATAACGCATAACCAAGTTCGCGAGCGCAAAAGAAACGCGATACGAAGTTATAAATAAACCTCGAAGCTTTGGCATAAAGCTTGCCAAGGACGTAAATCTCGGCGCTGTTCTTTGGTAGTAGCGACTTCATTAGTCGACGTAATTTATGACGTGATTCATCGAGTGACCACCCGTCGACTCGTACGTTTTCGCGTAATTCACCTTCGCTTTTACCATACAAATATTTCACAGGAATTATGACAGTCGATCGTACGGCCGAAACCAAAACTACATCGAGATATTGTATTCACGAATCAGCTCAACAAACCTTTGAGATTTGTCTATCTTACCGCATAAAGATCGCTTTCACGGATAAGAATTAAATAATCACGCGCACTTATTTAATGCTATATGTATATAAAAAACAGCTTATAATATTATATATGAACATATATAAATTCAGAATTGTTCAACATATAGAAATTCAATTGTTTTTACGATGTGGAAAAGTAGATTCAGTTAATTACACGGGTAATAACGATTCAAAGGTAATAATTACGATTCTTATCCAGATGTATCCGTGTTTTGAGGTCACGCACTTCAATTAGTTAAAGATAAGTGTTCCTCTTGTCGAGAGTAATTTCTAACTAATTAGTGATGGGTCTTAAAAATCAACACGATTTATTTGCTGATTTATCTCTGTAGCCGGCTGTAGATTCACTCTCCGCCCTGACAGTGCGATTTCCATGAGAACGCTGGTATGCATTAGCGTATTCCTAGCGTGGTACGAATGCCTCTCTCGTGGGGCCGCGTTTACCTTCTCGTAAACCTCGCGGAGCGTGGCCGCGACGGACGGTCGAGGGGAAAAGAGCAGGTAAAGGGCACGGAGTCACGAAGAATACTCGCGGCACGCAAACACGTAATATCCATCGTCGGCCCGGTTGGGTCAAACGCCGACTTTTAACGACACATCATGACGGGACCATCAACCACCCCGTTGCCCGCGGACTCCATGGATCAGTAGGCTCGGCCAGTCTCGTTACCTCTCAACGTCAAGATCGTCCGGAAAATAGTCTCAGGCGTCTCGTCAATAACGCTCGCGATCCATATACGTTGAAGACGAGTAATTGCAAACGAGACGAGTCACGAAACGTATATAGTGCCATAAATTTACCCGCAGATGCCAACACGGCGCGTGACGTCTTATTTTTTTTCTCTTTTTCCTTGTCTGACCATCGGCATCGTCGCGCCGTCCCAGTCACGGGTCTAGTTGTCGCAGAAATAATTATAAACAAGACGTAACGAGAGTTTTTAAAGCTATCATCGATATAGATTTATTATCATTCTCAAAAGGCAGAGCACAGAGTTGGACGTGTCTGAGCGAATCCTGTCTGTGCAAATTCCATTAATGTGTGAAAAAAGAATGGATATCTCCTCTTTAGGTCCATTTTAGTTCATGATTACACGAGGAATGAGTTTCTCCGCGGAATACTGGATATGCAACGCATTCAACATTAGGGAGCCTAATTAGTGGTCATGTCGATTGAAATTTCCGCCAACTAATTTTCTCTGCCTGCCTTTCTCCCTTTGAATATTACTAGAGCGTCGCGTTGGAACATATGGAAATTGCAATTATGAGAACTACCATGCGGCACTGATAAACGAGAGAGAGCGATACCTAAAGCGAATGTTTCCTGATGCAAGCATAGCAAACTAAATGAACGTGAATGTATTTATAATATGGGTTCGTTTCTAGCACGTAGACGTGTCACTTCCGTCCGGTTGTGTATAGAGTCAATGTCTTTGGCGTTGATTCATGATCCTCGTAGTGGATAAGATAGAGAACCGATCGCGCGGCTTCGACAATAAGTTGACGTTTAGTAAAACGAATACAGCCGAGACATCACACTCGCAGAGAAATTAGAAGATGATATGCCAGTAAGTGGAATGCGAGCGATACTATCGGTGTAATAATGTAAAAGTTTTGATAAGCTACAGACAGTATACAGTTTGTTATACAACGTGTATTGATGGCAGCGCAGGCACTTGCCATTACAAGAAAACACAGTCAACCGAAACTAGTTAACTAGTTAACTTGGATGAAACTTTGAGTATAGAGTAACTCGAATTACATGAATATGCATTATTCGCCTTTAAATGTGAATAATTTAGAAATACATGAAGGGAACATCATGCCTATAAACATTGTAAATGCTAAATCGAGCAAAGTTTATCTTATTAAATAAATAAATTATAATGCTATGTAATATATTAAAAATCAGCGTATCATGTTAAATAAACACGAGTACTATTCAAAATCAGAAAAATGTTATGTACGATTCATTTAATAAAATAAATATTTCCTATTAAATATGATTTTAATGAAAAAAAGTATTTTAATTATTGTCTAACATTTTACTAAGAAAAAAACTGATCGTTTGAAATTAATTTAGCTTTTTATTTCTTTCGTTGAAAAATGTACACGGAGAGAATTTCTTCTTACAGTTTAAATTAACCCTAAATTAACCCTAAAAATATAATAGTTGTGGGACATTTCCAAAAATTTTAATATAAATCTCCTTCATTCATTAATAAAATTACAATAAAGTATAAAACAAGTTTGATTAATTTTACTGAAGTGCATAGTAAAAATCTCCAAAATATTGTACCACAATCATATTTTCGAATAAATTTTAAAACAAAATTTTCTCCGTGTATGTATTTAAGTCAAATATGATATGTTTGATTTAAATACATACATTCTTCATCGAAAGAAAGACAACTAAATTAATTTAGTTAAATGAAGAATTTTTTCTCAATATTCATATTTAAAAATGTAAAAATTTAGAAAGAAAGTTTTTTTTATTAATAATAAAAAGATGTTTAAATATCGTTTAATAACGTTCTGATATTTTGTTTTTGTAATTCTATTTGTTTCCGATTTTTGGCTTTGCAGTGCTAAATTTATTTGCAAACTTTTATTCAAAATATTTTCCTTATTGAAATATTAGTGTCACGTGCTAAAAATTGTTTTTTATAATTGCTTAATATTACACCTTTTAAGAACGATGCACACGAAATAAAGTTCACACAAAATTTTATTCATATTTATGGATTCTGTAGGAATGTGGGGAAAAATGCTATTAGCGCTCTTTGTGTCATTCTATCCTTGTTTTCTATCTAATGAACAATAAAGAAAGAATGACACAAAAATCACTAATAGGGTCTCCTTGAATGCATCTTATATCGGCAATATTCCTTTGTTAGTTATAAGAAGCTTAACAGAATTGATTTTATGAAAGTATCTAAAAACAGTGACCTATTTTCCTACAAATATATATTATATATTTGGAAGATACATATTTCATCATGAAAAAGAATTATTAAATAATATACTATGATTCAATAATTTACTAATGCAGTGTTTTTAATTTATTTTTTTTTTATTTCAATATAATATGTATATCTATCTCTAGTAATTCAACACAAAATGTATTTGCTGAATATGAATAGATATTTTTTATGAAGCACTACTTGAACAGGAAATAAAAAGGGAAGTTTTAATTATATTTTCAAAAAAATAAACATAAATCGCAGCAAGAATAGTGCTGACTCTGTGATAGCTAGTACGAAATGCGCGCACATTACTTTTCTTATCAAAAACTTGAATTAGCATTATTCTCTTCATCAAGCCTCATAATTAACTTCTTCGAATGCTTTCTCCATTCGTTCCGATCAAACAACTTAGCGTCATTTCTTGCGCATGTTCTAGGGGGTGAACCGCCAGGTACAAGAAGCATCGTCGCTTATTCGTGGGCCCGAAGATTGGCACTCGATTACAGGCCCACCAAGCAGTGCGACAGTAATGGTACACGCGGAATGGCGTTAAACGCGTACAAGCTGCCCGGCACGAAATGGCTCGAGACAATCCCGGGACAGCTCTTCCTATACAGCGCCCACTTGGACCTCAGAATCGCCGGTTACCCGAGCATCAGAGTGATTGGCGTTAAACGAGGAGTCCTGCCGTCCTCCGCGCTCTTCTGCACTATATGGTGAGCCATTTTTCATGTCGCGGTGCAGCCCGTTACTCGTCTATCTCTGACGAACATTAAGTAGCAAGGAAAAGAGAATCACTAAAGGTTGCTTATAAACGAGTGACGTCGTCTATTGCATTGACAAATCGACCAAATTAATATTAACCTTATCTAACGGAAATTCAATTAGATTATAATTAAATTGATTATTTAAATTATTAATAAAGTTATAAATATTTCTTCTATTTCCATTATTTAAAATGGTACTGTCAATTAAGTTGTAAAAATTGGACAATGTGCTTTAAATTTCACGCTCATCTCTACCTTACTTAACAAAATGTAATTTTAAACCATGTTTCTATAATTGAAAATAATAAGTGTTCAATTCATGATATTATCAGTTAAAATATAAAATTGGTTTGCGTATTTGTTTCTGTTTGTTTCTTCTAATTCGATGTTTGAGAAATGCTAAAGTCTTATTTCTTTTTAATATACTTAAAATAAATGCAGGACATAAAAACACATTAATATCAAAGTATTGTTAACCAAGAAATTATATATAATTACTTTTATATAATAATATATGTTAATAGATATACGCTATAGTTAACTGCGCTCAATTGCCCTCATTTCACTTCATAATTAATTTTAATATCAAATTTATTAAATAAAATTTATTAATTCATTTTATACTTTTAATTTCAGTGAAATTAAACTTTGTTACGCAGATAGAACGTACACAAATTAGTTGTTTCAAGTAGCGTTAGGAGTGAGTAATGCAAACATTAGCAACAGCATATTTGCTTAAAATACACGGTTGAAAGACCGCATTATAAATGTCTCTATAAATGCCTTCCACCATGCATGCAGGTGTTTTCCGGTAGGATACTCAACATTAACCAACGTGCCTTTTCGATCGGAAAAGATAGATTAAGCGTCTTGGTTTTATTACGTACTTTCAGGTACTGGGAAAACGAGAGGATGCTATCGTTGAGCGTGGAAGCGCTCATCTCGACGATCTGGTTGGACGAATGGGGTGAAACGGTGGACAATTACATCGGAATCCTCGTGAATTGTCAATTGCCGTTAGACGGTTCGATACGCCATACATCTCGGGTTCATGTAAGTCTGAGTTCTTGCTACGAGAATGCTAGTCATAGTTTAACGATTCGCTCGGAATTCGGTGACGAGACTTTTATCGACCGGAAGAGGCGCCAGCAGTTCACTCTGTGCATTAAAGGATTGGACTTCGACGAAGATATATCGCATAAACTAATAGCTTTCGTCGAGCTACATCGTATTCTAGGTGCTCAATTCTTCTACTTCTACGTATTCAACGTGCACGAGAATGTACTCAAAGTGCTACGCTTATACGAACGATCGAACGTGGTGCGATGGTTCACGCTTGACCTGCCGGGTGATTTGCCAAACGAGAAGACGGCCCGAAGGCGATTCTTCAACGAGGACATCTGGACGAAGAGGCGAATGGAGTTGATCCCATACAATCACTGCTTCTATGAAAATATTTACCATTCGGAGTTTGTGGTGCCAATCGACATCGATGAAGCGATTGTGCCGACGCGCCGGAAGACCTGGCACGAATTGTTGCTAGACGAACGCGCGAAGCTCGGCAGAAGCTTCAAAGACTTCGCCTCGTATTCTGTACGGAACGCCTATTTCTTTCCCGAGCTGCAAAATAAGAATCAAACCGATCGGTCGGCCGGACTGGATGAGAAGCTCCGTCGCTCGGTCGAGTATACAGACTATCTGGATACCATGAGGACGGCCAGTATTTCGCCCGAGGGCGACTCGGTGAAAAGTTTCGTCTCCACGAAGCGCGCGTTAACGGTGCACAATCACTATGCTTTAACCACGCTGAACCCGTCTACTAGACGGGCTCATCATCTGGACTCAAACGACGTGCTCAAGCACCATCACCGAGCTTGCGACAGCCGACATCTCGATTGCGATCTCTTAATGGAGGACGTTAGGATCGACGAATCCGCTTTACGCTATGCGAACGAGCTGAAAACGAGGATGAAGATTGCTTTAGCTGATCTCGATGCGTTGTCATAGATTAGTTGTAAATAATAAAAATTCTTTTTGAAATCCTCGTCTCTTATTATCTATCAGCCAATCCTTGCGATATTCTTTAAGATAATTTTAACGTTTATCTTTAATAGTCAAAATATCAAAACATATTTAAATATTAATATTCAATATTTACTTTGTTGATATAACAAAATGAATTAGGCATAATTTTTTTTTAAGCGGATCAATTAAGTTTGTTCACATTTTTATTAATTTAAGTTTGTTGATTAGCATTGTGTTGATTAGCAGCTGCTTCAGAAAAAAATTTAAAAGATATAATTTAATAATGTGAAAACAGAGAGAAAGACTTGATTTATCCTATTAAAGTTATAGTACAGAAATAATCTGAACTCTTTTTCCCTGCATTCATTGTCAACTTTGAAATGGAATAGGTCGCCTAGAAATGATAGCGCCAAGAACCAGCGCCAAAACAAGAGTAATAATGACATTTTCTGAGCATTGCACTTAAAATTATTACGGTCAAGTGAAATAATTGGAAACATGTAAAAAGATAAAAGCGAGCGTGACACTTTTCAGGCTTGACAAGTAAAAAATGATATTGCGATCGAGCATGATAATTGGAAAATGTGTAAAATAATAAAAGCAAGAAGCTTGCTTCATATTTTTCAGTCTCGATGCTTGAAATTATTCCAGCTGAGGGTACAATGATTGGATTTAAAATGACAAAGGCATGTTTGATGAGCCTTCAAGATTGATGCTTAAGTTTGTAATAGTCGGACGCAATAATTGGAAACCATCTAAAACGACAAAAGCAAAGATGATAGCTTTCGAGGCATGAGACTTGGAGCGCTTCGAATATTCAAATGACTTTAACAACTATAACTGCCTTTCGCGCCGCCACGCCGTGGCTTCAACTGTCTGACACGTTTATCAAATGAGACGAAACGAACGCGCTATTTACGTGAAGGAAAGAATAGGAAAGGTAAGAGTCTCTTGAGTTAACGAGTACGTACGAGGAGTGAACGACTTTATAAAGCACCGCATCCATCATGCTCGGTACGTGTGAACGACAGTTTCAATCTCGCTAAAGTGGCGGTTTGGTGGTCATCCATTAGCGTTCAAGATCTCGTACTATACACAGGTCAAATGCCTCGCGCTTCAAACGGCCTCAAGGAAATTTCTATCGCTATCGTTATCGACTGATTAGATTCAGATCGAATCTTTCGATACAGAACGGCATTACGCGCAACCGTTATCAAACATATTTTTCACAGATTAAATCGAAGAGGAGACGGAGACGGAGACAGAAACGGAAACGACTTCTGAGCGCAAGCATCCGAGACGGAAGATAAATTCCGGAAGCAAACAAAGGTACGATTCGTTTCAAATGCGACCGCGATTCCCTTAGATAAGTTTTACGATTCGTATCGAGCACAGTGCAAGGTCGTAACTAGATTTAATAGATCATAAAAAAGCTATCGTATCCGCATTTTCTGAAACTTGTTACAAGGCAAGATAAAAGCGGAATGCCATTTCCGTTCAAGAGAAAAGGAGATAAGAGATAAGTTCGCGAAATGCTAAAATTATTCACAGACATTCACGGCGTGCCAGGCACTCTTGGACGTGTCGCTTCGCCGATTCTTCAAATGTCACTGCGACTTCAAAATGCAATAACTGAACTCGCAAACTTCCAAAGAGATGCGATAGTTATAAGACGGAGAAAAGTTTTCCGTCGTACTCTTCAAGTATATCGATCAGCCAGGGTTGCTATCGGCATTTAGGGCGACAGGTTACAAGCAAGCACCGAGAAACATACGCATCTAGATCGTTCTAGTTACATACAATAATGTCTCGTACAAGCGAGACAGATGGACCCGATAACGTATCGCTAAAATGGGGGAGAAATCCGCCAGCCACTATACTCACAAACTCGCTATTACACCATGAAAATCTTGTTCCTGATTTTTCATCTAGTTCAAGATTAGCCGCGTCACACCGGTCGTCAATTTGAATAAATTTATCTAACCTATATATATTTACTCTTTTATCGATCGCGATTTTTATACAATCATTTATTTTGTTAGTCTAGTAAGAATTTGAGACAATCCTTCTATTTCTAAATCTCTAAAATTTGAGCATTTTTAATTCATAAAGATTTTTTATTTTATACAGTTTTTACCAAAAAATAAAACATCTTTAATAACATCTTTAATATAAACTCTTCGCAAAAAATATTCGCAAAAAAAGTATCAAATAAAAACTTATATGTGGTTACAGCTATGTATAATACAATATGTTCACAATCTAATTGTGCAAGTAGCTACTTTATATTCATAGTTAGATCTAATTGCATTGTTATACAGACTTTACGATTGGTACAACATGTTGCGAAAGCGAAACGTTGGATATAAATGAGTTAACATTCCCGCGGCGTATACAATTTCGGAAATTAAAATTTTAACTGAAGAGCATCCAATTCATCATAAATCTCATTATATCCTTTAGTTCACGTTAACGCACGTATCTCTTTACTAATTTATATCTGCGACGTTTGAGTTACAACGTTTTTTCCAAGCTGACAAAGTAATCTCGCTAAGTCACGCCTGAAGGGTTCCATTGAACATTTCGCGCGAGCCGCGTTAATTCGACCATAGAATATTTTCGCGCGGCATGACGAGAAGCCATGCTCTACTTAACAAAGTATCCACAAGAAGATGTTCGTCTGACAACACGTGATAAAATTCGCACCGATGTCACGTTCACCGCTCACTGGAGCTAAAACCGATCCTGAATTAATGCGATAATAAATCATACGAACTTTAAGAGAGGCTGTACGCGCCTAAAGGAAGTGCATGTGCTCATCGCCTGTCTAAATTTATAAGCATACTACTATGTACTGAATGCCCGAATCCCTGTCTATCTTTTTCATATCGCGTCAGCGATAACAACGACAACAACGAAACGACGACGATGTCATGACAGTGGAAGCTTTATCTTTCATCCCCGCAAACTTTCGCATGGAATTCGCATATATCATCGGTAATAATGTCTCCGACAGTCGTGTGCACCTGCTTTCTGACTGCGATCCCCTTGCTTGAATGAGACGTCGACTTGAATTGTTATTTCCGGGAAAAATATGATCTACAGAAAGATCGATTTTACTAAAGTATCTAAAAATTTAGCTAGATGTAAATCTGAAAATGATTTTGTTGGTCCATCAAAATAATTATGTAGAACACTCAAGCTGACTGCTGAAATGTCAAAAGTTTTTGCAATATTGCTCATCATGATTGAAATTTTTACATAATTATTTCGATGATCAAATTTATTTTCAGATGTATGTCTAATTAAATTTTTAAATGCTTGGAAATCGTTCTTTCTGTGAAAAAATCATATTATAATATAAACCCGAGCAGTTGAACAAACATGATCGCCGACCTCGTCGACGATGACATCGCCGCAAGTAATCTCCCGAGCGAACAAATTTTTACAATTCTCCACTCTTTTCCTCCTCTGAACAATCCAGGTTGTTTTTCTTTAGAGATCGATTCTTCTTCTATGTCTGTTTCTGTCTCTGAATTTCACTACTCATTTTTCCCGTTGAAGAATTCATCATTCATTCCGTCATCCCAAGTTGTATTTCATTGTTTAAACGACGCTTTTCTTGAAATGTTGTGAACGACTGATCGCACGCGTCATAAAGGTAGGTCAGTTTCTGCACGATGAGGGGTAAATGGGAAGCATAATAACATTATAGAGATGGCTCTAGAAACAAGCTTGAATTCTCCGAGACTACAGTTTTCCCGTCGCGAGACAAATTGAAGTGTTCAACGTCAAGAAAACGTGTAATGTTTCTTTGAGATAACGTGTTTAAAACATTATGAAGTTGAAATTGTATGAAAAAGAGAATTTACAGATGATTTATGATATTAGATATAGGTGTAATTTTTTTTTCAAATTTATCAATGAATTTATATCTGACTGTAATTATAAGAAATTATAAAAAATAGTTAAATATTTATATAATTAAGTTTTTATTTCTATTAAAAATAGTTAAATACTGATAGTTAATCTTTTATTTTTATTTCATTTCAACTATCTATTCCACTATTATTCACCTAAACATGAATATGTGTATGTGTAGAGAAATATGTTTACATATTTCTCTACACATACACATATTCATGAGTACAGTAAGCTCGAGTTCGTTTATTAAACTCAAATGACTATGCGGACTACTCTCAACCCCGCAAGCTGTATATTTGTAGCAATGCTCTACGAATTAATTAGAGACATTCATTTGAAATTTACGAAGCGTATAAATAACATTTTCATGCCACATTCACATGAAATCATAGCTATCAATTAAATCCAGTCAATTAAAAACTAACATGTTCAATATTTTTATTTTAAAAAACAACTTTTAATATCAAATTTAAAAAAAGAAAAAACATTCATAAGAAAATTTATTTTTATTTTATATATATTTTATATATAGTTTACTTGATTCATTTTTCTAAAATTTTTTTAAATATAAGTTTGTAAGTTTACATTATTATATTATTATATTATTTTTTCGTTACAATTTTATCCTACACATAAAAGGCTAATCTTTAATCATTAACACAAAGCTCGATATAAAATACAAATATTAAGAGCTTAGCTAAATCAAGGCCTAAATCTACAAGAAGTGTTCTGCTAAATTATGCGCGTGTCATAAATTTGGCGAGAATCAGGGGCATATGAGCACGCGACACGAATGCTCATATTGTAGCACAAAAAAGTTGGAAAACATAGCTTTCGCGATTCGTCGGGTATCTGCAAGCATGCGCCTGCCATCCGCTAAAGTGAGAGAGAGAGAGAGAGAGAGGGTTGATCGCAAGTAAGCAGCACGTGCGTAACAGTCATCCTGGCGCATTCGCCAGGACCACTTGCATCTCGGAAGTTATCTTTCCATCATCGGATGTTATAGATCATTACGCGCAATAAACATTTACAATCACATTAACACTCGTTTTCGCATCTCGCCCGCGAAAATTCTTAAAATTAACAGTTATATTATTGCTTCATTACATTTTTCATTACAAATATTAAATCTTCCTTTAATTCGAGCTCATCTTAAAATAAACATAAACATTATTCGTGGTGGTAGAAGAATTTTCAAAGTAATTAACATCTCAGATTTATTTTTTGATTTATTTTAAACGCACACTGCAGTGGAAATATATAGAGTGAACGTCGCAAACGTCGCAATACGGTGATACGTATAAAATATGCACGATTATCACGAAGAGTTACTGCACGATTACACGTATACGCGTACCCTGCGCGTATACTGCGTCAAGAATGCGACTCATTTACACATTATTAAGTATTCCCGACAGATTCTATTAGCGACCATAATTTCTATTATTTCCGCACGGATACAAATCGTCGGTATGGCAAGGCGAATTGCCAAATCCTCACTTTCGAGGACGAAAGTTCTCTATCCACTAAAGAATATAAGAAAGAATTTTATCCAACAATGTGTTCGCTTGAGTGGACCGTAAAAAATAAAAATTTTAACATAGCATGACAATATACAGACATAATAAAATGAGGCACAGTAGTTCTTGGCCCGATCGAGCACCGCAAAAAGTGAAGGTGCGTGTTGATCCCTTATCTCGTGCCTTTACAATTATCCCAACGAGTCGCGAGACGGTATATCGATTGGAACAAACTGCACCGCGATCTAATTGCCTGGAAGAAGTCATCTTTCTAGATCGATGTGTCCCAGGAGTAGTCACATCCGTGATGATAAAACGAAGATTAATCGACGGAAGGACATCTATAAATAAGAAATCCGCGAATTTCTTTGAGAATTCCGATGTAACTAACGAAACGAAGATCATAAAAAATACGAGTCGATATTTCATGCCACGCAGTCTTTCTTTAATCGAGACAACTGCAACTCATCAAAACTCGGTCATTGTGTTAGAAGAAAACATCGTCCGAAATCCATTGAAATGTAAATCAGACTCGCTCGAAAAGATTAATAATGAAATAATGACGCGAGATATGAAAAGAAACTCCATTTCAAGAACTACATCAGATATAGACTTTTCAAAATTGCTTTCGAAAAATGTGCATGTTGAGGAAGGAAAGGAAGCACTCGCACAACTGAAAAATAAATCTCCTTCATTTGCAGAAACGAATGCTTTTGATGTCATAGTAAATATTGCAAATGAAAGTCAACACACAGTTAGTATCGCGCAAACAAATCATTCGCAAATACGAGAAACAGATGAGATGAGAAAAAAATATCAAACTCTGGTTTCGCCCACATCCTCAACGAGACACACATCTTCGCCACCGCATATCAAAGTGGTGGATTATGACGATTATGTGACATCCATGTCATTTTCATCGAAGAATGATCTTCATGCCTGTCCAAAGTGCATGTCCGAGGGTGTCCTTCGCTCGCAGATCGATCCTTTTCGTTCCCCTTCGCAGAACAAGAAAAACGATGCCACCAACGCGCGTGGTATTCGAAGCGATCTGGTCGGACGCGAAAAAAAGGAAGTCGAGAAGTATCAGAGCAAAGATATCTGGTACGCGGACCGCTTAATCGGGGAAGCAAGAAACGTGGATAAAGATGACAAAAAACTGCAGCAACAAAGAAAAAATTACGACTTGTCGCCATTGCGACCGGCAATGGACTTCAGAAAGGAGGCTACTCTGAGACGGCATTATTACCCCGAGGGAGGTTGGGGATATGTCATTGTCACGTGTTCGGTATTGGTGCATTTCATCGGGGTGGGTCTGCAACTCGCCGCTCCCGGATGCTGGCATATAACAGCCGAATTACAATTCCGACATCCCCCGTTACACAGTGCAGGTATGAAATCTAATATTCTTAATGCATTGAAAATTAACTTTATAAACATCTAAAATTTGTAATATAATAGTACTTAGTTATATATAACAATAAATAAATACAATTTTCGATAGATATAATGAATTTGATTAAATCTCTATGTATTTTGGCAACATGTATTCACATCAATATTCTACTCATTGGCTATTATCTACATATTTTACATGATAATTATGAATGATAATGCAAATTTAACGCAAATGTATTTATGAAAATTTTGGTTATTCATTAATATTCTCAAATAAATCAAAATTTGTTTCAAAAATAAACTGTAATGTTTGTTTTAAAAATAAACTGCAATACGTTATATTGATTTTAGATGTTCATGTGTGGAAAAATGTCTTATATTTACTAGATATTTTTTATTACATATTTGGTTAAAATAATGTCACACTTTCTATCTTTCTTGAACAAAATCATTATCATTTTTCATGTTTTTTCACGAAATAGCAGTCTATTTATCATCATAGACGGTAAATAATCGAAGTAAATCGAGATAAATCTTGACGATAAGTATCCTAATTCTGACCTGGATATGTCTCCTTACGGATGATATTTTGATCACGTAACTATTCATACACCCTCTCAAATCTGGTAGTATCATAAATTATACACCCAGAGATACTATGGACACATTGGACACAGAGCGAAGAGATGAAAGCTCGAGAAATCCAGATCTTCAATCAATGTGCGATACCTCATAGATACTGTCTATTATATTTATCACCTATACTACTTCATACTTTTTAATAAAAATGTATATAAAATTATTAAAATAAAGTATTACTTTCCTATTATTCACACAAAGTTAGAAAATTACACATTTTTTAAATAAAGAGTGCTAGTGGGAAAATATTTGTTAGAAAAATGACAATAGAAAATTTTATTATCGCCAATTCAATATTTTAATATCAGTATTCTAGTTTAAGTGAGAGTGATTTTCAATTTAAACTTTATCCAAAATAAAATCCGTAAATATAGATTAAATATAGATTGACGTAACAAATAAGTTTGTTTTCTGTTACAAAATACTGAATAATAAATGCAAACCAGATCTACATATATTTTGGTAAAAAATTTTAATTCTATTACTATTATGTTTCTCTAAAAAAATTTACTATATCTCAATAAATATATTTTTTAAATATTTGTAAATAAATATTTACTTACAGTAAATAAATACTTTAGATAATTAAATTAATGGTTCTTACATCAAATAAATATATGTTAATAAATGTTTACTTATTAAAAAAATATTTATTAAGTAAAGTAAATTTTAAATAGTAAATTTTTTTTCAATGGTTATTTATCAGATAATTCAATGTAATGTTTTATTCATCATTCTTAAGATGAATGCATGTTTACATATCTTGACGAAACTTTATTACATAAGAATAAAATAATTGTGAAAGTTTTATCTAAAATGAAATGTGCCATCGAGTAACATTAAAAGGAAATAATGCTTACTATTTCTAAAGAAACTCGGTAACTGTAGTCGAAGTTGAGATCAAAGTTATACTCAACTTTGCACCTCTGACACACATTGATTTTCTTGCCGCGTTTCCCACGGGCCAAGTTCCAATGGATTGACCGCAATTTGTTTGCCTTGTCATGTTCAAAACGCAGTTTTTACAATCTCTACAGAATCTTTTGATTCTGACAAAATAAAGTATTTCTTTCAATATTACTTTTCATCAAAAAGATATATTAACAGTATCAGCTAATAGCAGTCTAATTAAGAAAAAAAATAATCTTTTTAATTTTTAATGATAGTATTGATGAAAAAAATATTTTATTGAAACAACAGTATGACGTTATTTACTTTTATTAATATACTATGAGTTAAGTAATATATTATGAGTTAACAAAATTAATTATTTTCAATTAAATTGCTATTATTTACTATCAATAACATCATTTTTTGCATGTAGAATTTTAAGAAATTTTATTCAATTATATGTATAGGAAGTAAGAAAGTTTTTGATCGAATAAACAAAACAAATAAATCTTTTTTATAATAAATAAATTTTATAATAAATAAATATTAACTCCATGACGCAGATAAAAAATGAATATAAATCTATAAACAAATTAAATTTCAAGTTTGTATCAACTAAGATTAATTTCTCATTTCATAATAAAAAATTTAATAAGTTTTTCCAACAGTAATAATTTTTGTATGTATTTCCTAGTATCACTTATTCTGAAAACGTAGAGATACTTTTCAACCGGGCCTTATATTTTCGGGATTAATGCATACGAAAGAAGAATACCTCCCATGCGTAACATCGTAAAACGTACGTGCGAGAAAAATCAGGACAACGAATCGACAGTCGAAACGCGTCGCGCGGCTCACGTTCGGCCTAATGCGTGCAAAGCATTGCGATGCATTTACGAAACATCACTGGATTTCACACATCGAGGATAGTTCTCGTTTGCAATCCACCGATGTTGGTGTAACTTAATACTCGGTTTTATTTGTTACTAGGCATCCTTTCACGATGAATCCAATTACAAAAGTGAAAAAAAAAGAATATAAATAAAAAAACTTGGAAAATGTGGAATTGTTACAATGAATGAAATGAGTGCTTCGCATTTCTAGTGTATCTGAAAAAGTATTTCACTTTGCATTCCTGGTGTATCGTTACCATACTACGCGTAAATCCATTGATAGTGAATTTTACTTACTTTAGGAACTTAGATAAGAGCACAAAATAAACCCACCATAAACACCTCTTTTAAAATAAAAACAAATTAAATATATACGAAGACTGCCTTGTTTGTGACTCATTTAAATATCGCGATAAATAAAGCGATGCGCGACGACGTAACAGTATATAACTTCGATTTCAAATCATTTTCTCAATATGAAAATTCAACGGCTGAGACATCTTCAATTGTAAGAGTTTGAGAAATGAACCGCAAAATGGATGAACAAGCTGATTCGGCGAGGTCATGCGAGAAACCAGCATATCGCAAACGTCGCCGCTCTTACAGCGCGGCTATAAGCGAGGAGAATTCGCTCGACGAAGATGACAACGACGAAAAGCCAGAGGAAGAAGAATCCTATCCCCATCGTGACGATGCAACGCGAGCACGTTGCTGTCGGCAACGCGAATGCATTGCGCGGAAAATATCCAGTGTGGAATCCGAGACCCGCACGTCGACCGAGAGCTTCGTTTCGAAACGGGCGTCGACGAGAGAGTCTTCCGGCGACATTGCGAAATCATGGAGCGAGATCGAGCTGCCCGAGTTACTGTTAACGCATCCGGAGATCCTATCACGTATGATGCGATGTCGTTGCTTCCTGGCGCAATTCTCCGCGTGCCAATACCAGTGCCGTTGCATTCAGTGTCAGTACCAGCGTCGGAAGATTTCGTCCACGTCCTCTTGCTTCGCCAGGGATTCGGTTCAAGGAGTTGGCGCGAGGCGGAAAGACTCCGGAAACTCCGTGTCTACTTGTCAGAGCTTCCTTCCCCCTTCGTCCGGCAGAAACTCTGTTGGCAGCCTCTACGTCGATATCGGAGACAAGGGGACGACGACGATTCAGCGTCGGCACTCGATCGCCGCCGGTCCGATACCACATCGTCGGTATTCGGATCAAACGCACTCGTTGTACGGCTGCAAGATCGGCCGCATAGATAATCGCAGACTCTCCGTGCAGCCGCTCGTCGGTGATGCAATCGGATGCGAAGGCACCAGAGGTGCCGCAGAACCAATCATCGCTAGTAATATCTGTCCGCGAACATTTTCGAAAGCGACAGTTCACATGACACAATCAGTCATTCCATTTCATCCTGAGAATTCCACGCCCATCGATATTAAAGATTCAAAAAATAATAAATCCCGAACCGCTAACAAATCTAACAGCGATGTGCATTTCGCTGCTAACAAAAAAAGTACCAGTGCTCTTACTGGCCGTAAAAATAGTGCCCTTCCGATTACACCTAAGATGATGAGAAGGCGATTCTCTGAACAACTAATTCTCGAGGGAGGTCTCGGCAGCGTTGGCGAATCTGAGAATCTGTTCGATCAACTCGAGAACGTGGAGGAGGCAGAGGAATCCTTCACTGCGATAAACGCTCGAAAAAAAATCACGCTCAATAAGCATTACTACCCGGAAGGTGGCTGGGGATATGTTATTATCATAATAACGATTCTCGTGCATCTAATCTCTCATGGGCTGCAACTGGCGTCCGGCTTGCTGATGAACCCGGCAATGACGCGATTTGAGCAGACAGTTGAAAACTCAGGTACAGCATACAGAAGGACATTATTGACTTGCTTAACAATCGAATTGACGCTAACATATTTACTCGTATTTTATTGTTTATTTTGAGAGATGTCAATTATAACAATAAATAAATTTATAAAAGATAATAATAATTTGTGAAACTTACTACCGCGTAGTGATTGATTATGTAATTTGCGTGAAAATTTTCACGTTCATTTTTTACTTTTCACTTTTCATTTTTTATTAAGGGTCAAGATTTCACGTGAAACTTTTCATGCATAGCGATTGTATATACAGCTTGGAGATATACTAGCTTATAAATCGACATTTATAATACATTAATTCAACTTAATTCAAGATAAGTAGTATCTATATCTATCAAAGAACATAACATGGCTAAACTACATTCATTCTACTTTCGAAATATATTTATTAATTTCTCAAATTTCCGTTACCACGGTTCATGGCAAAAAAGTTTACGTAAACAATTTCATATTTTCACAGTTGGAAAAGTTACATGACCCTGCGATCATAGATGATCGTAAAGTTCACGTAACTTTTTACTTTTCACGTTTCCGTCCTAGGGGAAATGTTACATTGCCCCCTGATTGCGTATTTATCATCAAATGTTCGTCTCTTACGCTAAGAGAAAAGTTTGGTATTTATGACTATAACTACATAATAAAATATTATGGTGAGAAGCTTCATTTTTATAGTCATTACTGCTGTAATGTTAATAATAGTTATATTTATAATTCTATTGGATATATAATGTACTCACGATTTTTAAATGTATCTATTGATAAATATCACAAAATTTTCTCAGAGTACATATGTTAATTACAAATATTAATTACAAATGCGATTTATGCATTAAAAATAATCAGAATCAGATTGACACACTTATCAAAAATATATTAAGAAATATAGGTCATAAATGATGCGTAAGAAATGATTAATTCCTATCGTGCGTGTTCGTTCGTAAAAAAAAATTAATAATGCGATTGTGTGCTTTATTTTAAAAGATGTAGATCTTAAGAAATTTATATAAAAGAAACAATATAAACATTTCTATCAAATTATTTGCCTTTCAGATCTTTAATTTTTTACATTTGATGATAAGGATGCCACGGCAAAAAAATATTTTGCAGCACGATTTATATTATTCGTATCGAAATCATCACTTTCAAATCTTTTAAGCTTAGCACATTCTTTCCGATAATATTATAAGTCTCATAAATTCTGCAGATTGCTTCACTGGCAGTTTTATCTTAATAAAAATAGCATAGAAAAGAATATTAATGTAATAAATAATGAATATGCACCTTTCAACGTTTACATTAAATAATTAATTGTTTAATTGTAATAAATCAGCATCACTAAAAAAATAATTGAAAATGGAAATGCACTACTTAAATACATCATTATTAGCACTATCTAAAATTGATCGCGGGAATTTTATTTATATATTTAATGTTCGTTTCTATTAGTGTAGATTAATCTTAATCTTGATTTAACTTACTCTTATTTTTTTTAATTCTAGAATTAGAAAAAGATGAAGAGTAATAAATGAATTGAGATTAAAGTTAATTTATATTGGTGGAAACAGGCATTAGGTGTATACGCAAGTTCCCGCGGGCAACTTACATGGTGCTAACAATGGTGTATTTGAATTTCCGTGCTCAATTATTTTTCCATTAGTTAATTAATCTGCATGATAAGACATAAGATGTACCAAAAAGAATTATCCTAAAAAACGACGATAAAATTATAGCAATTTTCAGGGAAACTACATATATCTTTTTAGTACATAAAACTATAAATAAAATTATTATTATTGATTTTATAGCAGTAATAACTATAAAAATAGAATTTCCTTAATTAAAATAAAATAGAGTAAATCATAATTATTTTACGATGCAATTATAAAAAATAAATATCACAAAATTTTCTCAGAGTACATATGTTAATTACAAATATTAATTACAAATGCGATTTTGCATTAAAAATAATCAGAATCAGATTGACATACTTACTCAAAAATATATTAAGAAATATAGGTCATAAATGATGCGTAAGAAATGATTAATTCCTATCGTGCGTGTTCGTTCGTAAAAAAAAATTAATAATGCGATTGTGTGCTTTATTTCAAAAGATGTAGATCTTAAGAAATTTATGATGTTCGTAAAGCAAAAATAATATCATAAGACAACGTCTTGGCACATCTCGTTCCGCGTCATAATTAGTAAATCCAATCAAGACAACGTGCATTCGACAGGCGTGCAAAATCAGGAGAACTAGCCTCTCTTCTCTACAGAAACTAATCAATCACAGTCGAGTGAGTAACCGAAACGAGGTGAACATATACGTCATATTACGGTACTCGTTAATATGCAAATGTACGCCACCCACGTCGATTAATATTCGGCCAAAGACACATTGTTTGTATTCTGGCAAGACTTTACGAAACTTTTAGTAAATTGCAAGAGAGGAGATATCCAAGATATGCATTATGTAAACGATTCGATATACTTACAACAACTGTCGTCCAAACGGTACTCATCTACCGTAAACTACGTTAGAACAGCAGCGTACAAATTTGCCTCTATCTTACGATCAGCAATTTAGAACACACGTCTATACGCATGTACGTAAAGTGTCATGCACAACGTGGATACAAACATGTCTGTTAATTACATCGCTGATTAGATTAACGCGATCATTGATTAAAATATTTATTACATCATATTAAACAATATTACTAAAGATAAATTATTAAGATAAATGTAAGATAAATGTAATCATATATATGACAAAATCAATCGATATCATAATTTTAGCAATAGATTAATATTTATAATCAATAATTTAAAATGCACATCATTTCGCAGCGATACGAAGAATAAATTAATATAAATTATTTACGTCAACTGCAGAATCTTATAAATATTATTTTACACTTATAAATTCTCTCTTTGCAATTTACGTTTGTATCATTTTGAGTTTTTTATTTATTTATAAAAAATTAATACCGTTTTAAGCATTTGCTATGAATTAACTCAACATTTGCTTTTTTATTTAAAAAATGTATAGTATATATTATATTAAAAAATATAGAAATAATGCACTAATTTTTAATTTAATCTTTAATTTGAAGCTGATAATGGGATTGAATCTATATTTATGACACAGTTTCGTAATATACCAAAAGTTCATCAGTAATAAATGCACGAATTATAATTAATCAGGAACTATTTGTCGAAGAAAATGTTAAATCAGATGAAAATTTCAACTATATAATGGAAAACGGAATGAGGTAACAACTCACGGAGTATTTAATCAAATGGTAAATTATTCGAAAACACTTCATCGAGATGAACATTTATCACAAGAAAAAAAATTATAGAAAAGAAAATTGAGAGAATCCAACAGAAAACTTTTTTGAATTATTACACAAAAGATTTGATATCGCTTGACCTGCGATTTGGTAGATGTGATTTGTCTTGACCATGTTCAGTTAATATAAGTTAAAATAAGTCGGTCAGTACTCCTTCAATGAATTTTTCATTGGATAGATTGTCTGTTTCATCATTTCCCTTTCAATATGTTTCCTTCTTCAAATTCTTATTTTCCCTATCGATTTTTATTATAGGTCAGTTTAGTTTTACCAATTTTTATTTCAATAAATTATTGACATTCACCTTTTCATTACGAATGAAATATGTTCTCAATAAATTCTGTGCTCGATAAATTTGTTATTTTGCTGAATTGCATTTCCGCGAATTCTGTATATACCCACTATTAAAGCGAGAATATTTTGACAAATATAAAAACGACAAATATTTTCCTAGTTAGAATCCGCTACAAAAACCGACAAGTCGTGCATAAAAACTTCTTACGAAATTCTGAGAGAATTACTGGATATGCATCATGCTATAAATGCTTAATTGACTATAACAAATCTAATGTCGCTAAATAAATCGTAGCGAATTAATCTTGGTTTCCCAGCAACTCAAACTTTTAACCTATCATTACAGCATCATGTAAACATAGTCATTTATATTAAATTTGCAAAAATATATGTAATTCTGAGGTAAAATCGTAATTAAAATGCACATGCAATTAACATAAATAAATATAATTCTTATACGTAATATTTAATAATACGTATCATTTTATGTATAAATATATCTCTTAAATAATATAAATATGATAATTAATAAAATAATAAAAATTTGCACTGATATTTATTTTGATAGAATGTAAAATTAGATATGTTTCTGTATACAATATTATATTATATAATATTATATAATATGCGTGTGTTGTATATTTAAACAAATACATATCAATTTAAACAAATACAATACAAATCAAACCGCTTGATATTCTAGTAACCATTTTCTGATAAAGTAGATACTGAAATTCTCTCTTGCTTGTAAACCGCTTTATCAGCTTATACTAACTTACCGACAACTCAAATTCTACGTATGTTTACCGAGAGTTGATCTTTTTACGAAATATTCTATTTCAAACAATGGTTTTTACAAAAAGCAAATTATAAATTATAACTATGCTCTAATCTTGTTTTGAATTAAATAAATTTGTGTTTATATGCATGTGTAAAACTAAAACTAATTAAACTCATATTATAGTTACATGTACTATCTGTCTCAGTAATTTCATGTAGTTATTCCGTGAATTTTCATTTTATATTACATTTCTAATTAAACAAATTATTTTCTTAATATTCTGCATATACTAAAAATTATACAAACAAATAGTAATTTTTATTTGAAATTTGTTTGTAAATATATACATATATTAACTAATATGTATATTATTCGTGTCTTTATAAACATATATTTATTCACATAACTGAATAATAAATATTAAAATTATATATTAAGATAAATATATATGTATTCAATCTATTAACACTAAATTCGCTAAAGCACTTCAAATAATTGGTTTGTAATTTTTCTAAAAATTACTCAAATTTGTAATGGTGCATTGTTTCATCAATTAGAGAAAATCTAATATCATCTTTACGAAAATCGTGAAAGAGTATAAACAGTTAATAATCCAGTATAACTTTTACGATAACCACTAGCCAACTATGTAGTCATTAAATTTTATTGTCTCTCGTCAAGTGTCATAAAGAACTGTTGTCAGTCATGCACGATCTTTGTCAAATACCCATCCTTTTATGTTCGCGATAAACTTTCAACTACCACTCTAGATAATAATATTTTTGTTTTATTCAAGCTCGATTTGCGTTTATATATGGAATTCTGTGATATCATGAAGAATATTTTATATCATTTTATTATGCATTTTAATTTCAACGAGAAATAAAGAAACAGCTGTGATTTTATTATTTACAATTTTTCATTTTTATAAATCCATTTAGAGAAAAAATAATTTAGAAAAGTGTATATATATTATATACTATAATATATACAGAAAGAACAATTTTTTACTGTAAATATCAACAAATTTAGCTAAATACTGATCTGAAAATAATTTTATCGAACTCTTAAAATAATTCGACCCGTCATAAATTAAGTCATAATGGCAAATAGAAATTCATGCTAAAAAAGATAAAAAGGATATATTATTTCGCATGACATCTGTCGAAGCTTTATATTTATCATGTTTAATGATGCCTAACTCAAATGTGTTTCTTTTCGACGTGCACGAAAGGAAATCACAAGAATAAGTGAGAAGCTTGTTGCGAACGTGACTAATGGTCTTAGAGATACGTCGATATATGTCGTTTTACTCTACCGAATCATGAGAGCGAGCAAAGACAAATGCATCTCATCCATCATGAATGCAAAGTACTCCAGATTAATAGATACCATAGTTCGTTGTTCACAATCACGTCCATGCTTGCGTTTTAAAATAGAAAGAGAGAAATATTATAATGAAATCTACAATACAAATAAAATATAAAAAAACGTACGCTAAAATTAAGGAATCATCTTTAAAAATAGGCAATGTTCAAGATATGTACAACTTTTTTAAAATTTTGTATTTATTAAAATTTTGTTTAAAGTTTTATCGAAATAACTGAGTGATTTTCGAGTGATTTTCTCAAATTTGGAAAAAGATTTGTTCTTCAACTTCAATGTATCCCCTGTATCTTTGAAATTGAGTTATTTTAGATATATAGTCATATAAAATTTTGAATTTGTATGATAAATCACTCGAATTATTTTAAAATCTTTTGGAGTGCTTAGTATTCATCCTATATTTCTACAAAAATTGCTAAATAATTAACAAACAATTCACGATAAATCCGATTAATAGGCTCTAGTCAGATATTATTATTTGTTTATAAATAATTCACATTTTACATTTATTAGCTTTCTTTTCATTGGCTCAATTATTATCTAATTAATATTTGCATATATCGTCATATTATATATAAGTTGCATCTCAATGCATTCGAAATGGCAAATAAATTGCAGCTGTTTGACGTGCATATATATATATATATAGTGAAATGATTAATTCATCATCATAATTAAGTTATTGAATTGCTAATTGCTGTGATACACATTCCAATGGTGGACATTTGCATAATTATGCAGTACATAATTATCTGAGATGTATTATGGTAAATAAGAGGAGACACGAAGCCTCGAATAACATTTTAAAAGAGTTCATAGATAGTCGCAGTAACAACCATAAAATCAGATATGCTTGCATCAAGATAATACAGAAGAGAACATGCAACTAACGACGGAAAGCTATAAATTAAAGGCTATAATAATCAGATGAAGATAATGTTATAAGACGCAATGAGCGTGAAAATGTAAAAATCTAAAATTAAAATGCATCATCCAGTAGTCACAGATAGCTATAAAAAGATAAAGAATATCTGAAAATACTCGTGTCATGTTGACAACATATATTCCGTTCTTATACTGAAGACGTAAAATTAAAGAGCAAATGCAAAAACGAAACGAAATAGAAAGATCGTGTAAATGCACTCAATTAAAATTTAATTTTGTTGAAAATTAAAAATGTAACTGTGTTGCTAATTAATAAATCGAATCATATTTAATTAATTAGTCAGATTGATAACTGCATAAATAAATTTTGCAAATGTAACTATATTTCAACGCATTCACACACAAAAAACGATTTTTGAAAAAATATAATACTTGCATTTTTATTGATTAAAATAAATAGATAGAATGCTCAAACGATTTTTGAAAAAATATAATACTTGCATTTTTATTGGTTAAAATAAATAGATAGAATGCTCAAACTGATTGCTAAATATCAAAATCTTTTGCATTATCATGTTTGATTATTCTATATATAT
>NW_017259243.1:4001600-4002785 GCF_001594045.1 Atta colombica | reverse complement strand
TATATATATATATCTTTATGAATATATAATATATAATAAAGTATGTATGCAACAATATTTGAAATAACGTATTACATAAATAATATATTAAATTGCATATAAATGATGTAGTAAAAAGTATTTCTGTCAAAATAAATGTTATCACAATATGTTAAAAATTATTTTCAAAAATGTTACAAATAATTCGAATTATAAATTTAATGGAAATGTATAAAAAATACGTCTAAATTACAGTATTAATTACAGTATTAATTAAAATATTATTATTTGTCATAATTATTGCATGCTAATTTGCTATTGCTTATAAATTCATAACACAAAAATCAACAAGTTAAACGAATATATCGCTCACGAATCGCATATATGTATGTATAAATAATTTTGTGCAGACATCCTGTCGCTTGCACATGTGCTATAAACTTTAACATCTCGCGAATCAGCAATGTGTCTTCTTAAGACAGAAGAAAGATTCAACTTACGCTGTTGATTCATCCCAACACGAATACACGCTTCTTCCTCTCAAATGTCTCCTTCCTTCTCATTCTCATAAAACTTTATTGGAACTAGTAGTTCTCTAATACGTACGAAAGTTTATAGTTTGCGAATATGTACAACGGCAAATGAAATGGAATCGGCGAGGTCGGTTAATGACATCCGAAAGCATGCCCGTGATGACGTCGCCACGAATGCTCGATCGACCACGCCTGCCGAATCAAGTTTTACTTTCATTCGGTGAAAGTACTCCCTGGCCGGATCTTCGCAACGAGTTTATCAGACGCGTGCACTTTTTTCCGTTCCTTTCTTCTACCTCCACCATCGCAGTATAATGCTCACAAAGTAATAAACGTTCCTTTCTTGATTCCTTCCGAAACAATCGTCTTTTTTCACAATCGCTAACAATACTGGAGCTACAGCGATTTCTATAATATAATTCTCTACAAATCTCTTAAAAGCATGGTATTTAATATTAAGTTGTTATTCATTTACTTACATTAATTGTTTTATGACAAATTTGGTAAATGTACAAAATTTAAATAACGATTATATTTGATTGACTTTAATACTTTTAATACGCAAAATAAACTTTTTATTGTTCAAACAATAAAACGTTTATTATTTAAAAAATTTAATGTTCAGATTTCAATCATTAAAATATTGAATTAAAATCTCGAATTATTTCCACTC
>NW_017259243.1:4000015-4001500 GCF_001594045.1 Atta colombica | reverse complement strand
TATATATATATATATTATATCTGCAATAATAAAAACATCAAAATATCTCTATTGATCGCAATTATATTTAACAGAGATCACTCATATACGAAAAGAACGATTGTGTTGAAGTATCTAAAAATTTAAGTAGATACAAATCTAAAAATAATTTTGTTAAACTATCAAAATAATTATACAATAAACTCAAACATGATAAGGCAATGCTGTAAAAAATTTTCACATTTTAGCAACCAGTTTAAACGTCCTACATCATTATTTTCATAGTCAAATAAAATTATTCTCGGATCTATATCCAGCTAAATTAAAAATTTTTATATACTTCAGCAAAATAGTTCTTTCTATGCATATTTATATGTTATATGCTCATAATATACATATCTTTACATTTCTAATTATATTTAAGCTTTTTAGTAATACAAAACATTTAAAAAATTTAATCAAAATTAAAAAAATTAAATTAAATAATTCAACACTTACGTAATGTTTGCATAAACTGCATCGCAATTATGATTAATTCTATTTTACTGGAATCCAGTAAAAATTTGGACAAATATATTTGTATTTAAGAAAAAGTGGAATTTAAGAAAAAGCGTTTGATAAAATATTTCCTTTCTTTTCCATCGACGTAATTGAAACCATTGGATCAAAATAGGAAAGCAGAACACAAACGATCAAAACTGTATAAACTGGCAATTTCGCGGTTTGTACATTTATGTAGATATATCATTTCTGTACTGTACATTAAATCGTTAACTCTCTTATTTATAACCTAAAAAGTTATTTCCAAAAACTAAACTAACTATTATTTATATTTGCGTGACATAAAGGGGATATAGCCCTTACGCTATTGATATAAAGATCTACAATAAAGAGTCGTAATGGTCATAAAATCTGAAGTCATAAGAAATTGATCGATCATAGTTGATTATATGCATATTGTGATTAAGCATTTTCTTAAAAAAGTGAAATAACTAAGTAAAATTAGTTTTTTTCTCAGAAAGGAAGAAAATTATTTTTCACCTTGATAGAAAATTATTGACTAATCAAATCTCAACAAAGGAATATATCATTGACATGATCAAATATCATTTGTGTCATTTTCATTTCATAATCCTCAAAAAATATCCCTTTTTCCTAAACTATGTGATAATTTTGATAAATTTTTAAAACTATTTTTTGAATGTGATGTTTTAATAGTTTTTTATGCGTATATGAAGTAAAGTAATTCATTTTTGATGACTAGTAGTTTATATCTCATTCATATTCATGTTCATTTATATAATAACTCGAAAATCATGTGTTTTAAGTTATTTTTTAAGTAACGAAGTGATATACATATTGACAACATTCACAACTCTCTTATACGTGTTTTCACTGAGCCGGTTTGAAGAACTGACACTGATGGATCAAAGTTCGCACGAACGAAAACGAAAATTCCTTTAGTAAACAAGTTAAAAGTTTCGTTTTTTAAAAACGATTCTTTGA
>NW_017259243.1:3997948-3999915 GCF_001594045.1 Atta colombica | reverse complement strand
TAATCTGATAACTTCGTACAGAAAACAATTTTAGAATGTGACTTAAAAGAAATTTTTTATGTTATTATGAATGGAGTTTTTATTAGAATTTAGATAAGAATGATTATATATATATATATATATGTGTGTGTTATTAAATTTTATATTTAGAGAGAGAAAAGAAAAAAATTAACAAATTTACTATCAAAATGTTCTCTTATAAAACAGAATATTGATATAAAAAAATTGCGAAAATCTTTCTACACACAATTTTAATGTAACTGCAGAGTATATGTTAACTATTTCAATAAAAGAACAGTATTACTTATAAAGTCTGTGAAATCTTTTTATATTCATATTTATATTACTATCTGAGGATCACTCTCTCATAGCTTTCTGTAAATAACTTTATTCTTTGAGAGTAATTTTTCATAAAATACGCAAAATGCATGTATATTAACTTAGTTCGTAAAAATATATTGGACAAAACGAAGCTATTTGTATCCTTGCAAAACTCGAACAGGACTTTCTTTATGTCGGTTTGTAAATCACATCCACGAGGCAGAATTCACATTGCTCTAGTATGTGACTCGAGGAATTGTGCGATAAGAGATACGAGAAAATACCATTCGTTCGATGCTCCAACAGTATAATTCTCTGTCTGCAACACGAATTCAAATACAAGCGCATTCCAACGAAAAGAAAATTCTTTAATTCCGAAAGAATATTTTGTCAAATTGTAAACTAAATTATATAATTTGAAAAATAATTTTTATCAAATTTATGTTTCTTAATCATTATTTATAACGATTAAAATAATTACTAAAATAAATAAAATTAAATCAAATAAATAAAATATGTACTAAAGGAAATATACAAAAATTTTGATTTTAATTAAATAAATTTGTAATCTCTCTCTCTCTCTCTCTCTCTCTCTCTCTCTCTCTCTCTCTCTCTCTCTCTCATTTTTAAATAAGTCATGTATATATTATTAAATTATCATATGATTAAATTATCATATTGCAGAATGGTAGTACACTATTATTATGAGTTTAATAATTAATTTTTAACGAACACGCTAAAAATAAAACCTCATATACAATTCATAAAATGTAAAGCAATTCGTTGTTTCACTTCCGCACCAGAAATTCGAAAAGACAAACAATAAATTTCATTAATCAGCAATGGGAACGATCGATCACCAATTATGCATATATTTAATCATAAGATGACTCAGAATATATGCCGGTGACACTTTAAGAACTAAACGGAATATGAGGAACATTTTACGAGGAACGCTCCGCCAGCGGTGACGTTTATATCGGGGGAACGGTCTGGCACGACGGAAATGAACCGACGTACGTCGCCCGATATATAGGCGAAGATATAATTACGCCATATAATTTATATACGCCACTCGCGTGTCCATGATACACGCGCTGCGGTGAGAAAAGAGCACGCGCACCGAAGAAGAACGCATGACACATGGATGAACCTTCGCAGGGATTACCATTCCGTTTTTTTTTCTGTCTATACTTTCGCTTTGTAAAGATATATATCGAACGGTCGTAAAGTCCGAACTGTAAGATCTGCCAAGAAGGAGCAGATGCTTCTCAAATCTGTCGTCCTAAAATCTTGGATGTACGACATCCAGTGACGTGTGACAGACACATTTCTTTCACTATCCCTCGCACTTCTTTGCGATCACGTTCCGCTCGATGCGATATCAGTTATCATTAAATCACAAAAATGAAAATATTATGAAATATTATAAAAAATATTATAATCGACACTAAACTGGGAATTTATTTTTTAATAAAAAATAAATTGTTAAATAATAGAAATATATAATACAAATATATAATACAACAATGAATTTAAATGAATTCAGTTTTCCAGTTTTAAAATAAAAACACAGATCCGAAATTCATATCTCATTTTTTATTGATAAATGCAATTTTTAAATGTGCATTTAGAGCATATAGTTA
>NW_017259243.1:3977084-3997844 GCF_001594045.1 Atta colombica | reverse complement strand
ATATATATATATATATACTGTAAAATCTCGAAAATAAATAAATGCATTTATTGATAAAAGCAAGATATATGAATACAAATATAATATACTGGTGTGTTACATGTTTTCTTTTGTACTTGAAATACCAAAAGATTAAATCTGCCTTGCACTGCTCATTCCAAATCATCTTTAACCATGGTTATTTGTATCTTAAATCGGGTTATAAATCGTCACATGTAATCCGTAAATACCAAGTTTAATCTGATTTAAAACGAAATTGAAAAAGCTACGATCGAAATGTGTCAACAGCCTTCTTACAATTTTTATATAACATTTACGATTTATTTATTTTAAACTTTGTTTTCGTAATGTACCGGATACCCATAACATCGAGAAATTAACTTGGCTTCTCGACAACGGAAGTTGCGAGTCAACACCGCTATTATGAGCACGTGTCTCTCGTTCTCGCGTCTTTTATAGAATGGTAGGAATTTCAAAAAAATACTTTGAAATCGTATGTGTATTTATTAACAGTTTCTCATCACAATATTGTCATCTGTATGTTCAACTGCGAGGAATTAGATGCATCTGTCAATTTCTTTTTGCACGCCTCGCAAAATTTACGAAACTCCATGATGAACTGAATACTACTTTGCACAGCGATAAACAAAGAATAAAGAGAAAAATAATAGTAATATTTACCAAGAAATGTTATTTTATATATAGAGAGAGATAAGAATAAGATTTAGCATACACAATTAACTTTTATTTCCGATATAATCCCTAGAAGTAATATGAAAAAAAAATAAAATTCTGACTTTATTGAATTATTTACCCTTATATGTATAGATCAGAATCGGTACAAGACAAAGAAACATAAAAATATATTACAATTTAATATAAAAATGTATCGACGAGATACTAGTTCGTTTCTGAAAATATTACAATGATACAAATCTTATACATATATCAATGGGAATGTGCTATGCTCACACTTGTTCTTTTAAGGAATACAGATCTAGAAATACAGGTGCGAGGACAGTGAGACTTGCAAGGCGATATAACGATATTGGTAATGATGATGTGATCTCCAAAGTAGTGGTGGTGCCCGAGAGACGACCATGGAGATGGAAGGGGGCAGAGGGAATAGAGCGAAAGCCCGTCTCTCGTCGGAGCGCGGCATCAGTCGACGATACCACGCGAAACCCTACGTTCCACAAATCCGTCGGCTTACTTTAACAACAGTCACCTTACGCAGTTTAGTCAGTTACTTCATCCCGATCAGAAATCTACGTGATCCGATTGCGCATCGACTCTCGAAATTATTTTCCGCGCTCAAATTTCGCAAAAACGAGTTAAATTTTGTGACCTTTTCCCGCAAATACTTCACTCTTTCTCCTCGTCTTCGTAACTACATTGGATTCACCCAATCGAGAAACTCGCGCGGGAGTTTCGCTCTCACTGTGAATTTGCGAGCACACGAAGTCGTAAATCGGTCACGAGAGACAAGTCCATTAACTGACTTCGGTAATCATTTTATAGCGCATTCCTTGCTTACTTGAAATTGAACGAGGTTGAGCGTTATCGGTACAATATATTTGTTTATCATTCGAGCAGCTATTATGTCGGCACAATTACCTCCGGATAGTCTTGCAATCGTGTGAAATTCTAAACCAGTTATGATTTATGACTGAAAACAATAATTTTATAACGTTTCCATATTAATTATGTTTAATTATTGTTTTACGTCACGCGTTTGTGTCTTATAGCTCTTTAAATATCTGCATCATATGACAAAAAAATCGAGGGAAAATGTAAAATATTCAACGCGAGAAATATTTATTGTTTATTTCTTTAAAAATACTTGTAATACACGAATACATACGTGCAGATAAAAATTAAAATTAAGAACCAAATTGTACAGCATCTCCTTTTTTGTCTTTTAATTTTTTAGCATTTCCTCACATCTTTTTAATTTCACCAATTGACTCACAATAATTTATTCTATTAGTTAAATTATTAACAATTACCAACAGATAATTTAAAAAATGATGCAATCTCGCACATAACGAATCATATTAAACGACGTTGTTTTTGCCGAAAAGTTTAACTAGTTCGATAAATGAGGCTTTTAGAGAACGGCAGCAAAATGTGTGCGCGAAGGCTATCGAGCGATGCATTTATAGACATAATAAATTACGGTGCCGCACAATGAGAGGAGCTCATGCTGAGAATTTATTAAAATCGAGCGGTTAGAGAGTTCGGCCTCATCTAAGCGCATTAACGGAAGTGAAACCGCCAAAGGCTAGATCCCATAATACAAAGGAGCAACGCGCGGTAATTTATAATAGCTAATTCGGCGCACGTCAAATTAATTCATAGTAATAATCCATAGGGAAAATATCTCACATCAGTCATATTTTACACAGCACCCAGACATATCGCGAACAAAAATCGCGATTAATCTTGACTTCTGAACTTTCGAAATTGACATTGTGTGCAAGGCGATACATTTCATTATTCTTCATTTTGTATCAATATTAAAGTAATACACGAAAAGAAAAGGAGGTTCTATTATTGAATACAATTTGAAACATTAACTCGACTTAATTGATTTTTAAAACATTTCTATCATCGATCGAAATTCTATACCAAAGTAATTCATGTCTAAATATCTTATATTGTTAGGTATAAAAAAAAAATAATAATTCAATTTTTTTAGTTAAATAACATTTTGTTCAATGTACATCAAAATATAATCTATTTCTATAATTAATTTTAAAGTAAGCAACGTCCATGCACTTAACAAATAAACTAAATTTGAGTAATCAAATTTAATACATTTTCTTGAGTTAAATTGTTTAAGTTTGTTTTAATTAAATTAATAGAAGCAGTAGCAACCTCGAAATAACTCAAATTTGATATAGTTTGACATTAAGGATTTAACAATATATCATTAGTAAATGTAATAGTGAATATAATATATTAATATATTAATATATATTAATATCATTAGTAAAATTGGCTAACATTGGCTAACAGAATAATAATATAATTTAAGTAGCATGATTAATAATCAATTATGATCAATCAAGTATTGAAATCAAGAAATGAAGATAAAAGAAAATAAATATATAAATATATAATTATTATATATAAATACATAATAATTAATTTTTCTTTTAATATCACTAAAAGTCAGAAGCAAAAAGTCTTCGTATTAAATATCTTAGAAGTATAAACATATAGTATATACATATTCATTTAAGCTTTCATTCTTTAAGAACTTTCTAATAATTGTGAAGACCAGAGCCAATTGCTGTAAGAACATCAAAGTAATAGAAAAAGACAATAAAAAAAAGAATAAATTAGCTTCTCTTGATTTCCCAAAATACGCGAAACAATATTGAGTGTATAACAGGTGCTCATACAGGTGCTTCAAATCGACAAACGTTGGCGTGCAGTTATCGCGAGGAAGAAACTCATGAGAAGAACATACGCTGCCGTCAGAACAATCGGCAGCATGTTTCTGACAAAACGAGTGCGGTTGCACGCAGAATCGATGCGCATGGCAGGAATGTATACGAACACCACGTACACGAGCAGTACAATCGGCAACGATACGGGCACGTAGCAACGAAAGAAATCATTGCCACATCTGTGATGTCGATCTCCCGGGCGCGATCCTGGCCACTGCTGGACACGACAGGCAAACGAAATTGTGCGGTTTCCGTCAACAACTCTCTGAAGAAGAAAAATCGTCCGGTGGAAACCACTAACGGCATAGACAAAAGCAACATTGCGTCTCTTCAACCCGAAAGCAATCCACAGGTGCAAGCAAAACGACTATTGTATCGACACTATTACCCTGAGGGAGGATGGGGTTGGATAGTCACTTTCGTCGGCACTCTTGTACATATTCTGGGACCGGGCTTGCAGTTTTCTATTCCGGCCACTATCGCATTACCTGCTAAGGTCAAATTCTACCATCACCCGTGGCACACAGCTGGTGAGTCGATCGAGATTCCCAATCGTTATGTTATTCATAATACGTGGAGAGAAATAATAAAATTTTATAAAATATAATTATATAATATATCTCTCATTATACATCTTACTTTCATTATCTAATATTTTGATATATATATACAAATCTATAGTTCAATTACAAAAAATTAACGTTGCTATGTTTTTGAAATTCTATTTTCCATTCTTTAATTTTTAAAAATTGTAATAGCAAATAATGTAAATATTTAATAATGTTCAGTTGGAGATCCTCCTTCACATATCTTCAATAATTCAAACACTAAGAATTGTATCTAAGCTAGAATTTTCATTAAATTCTAATAAAACTAAATGTAATATTATTCTTCTTTCAATTATGTATACGTAAAAGCGTCAAATTTATTAGAAAACGATTAAAGGTTAATGCAAAATCTCTTCCCTAGTGGCAAATTATCGCACTTCCTATCAAGTATTTTAATGAGCAAAGTCGAACAACACTACCTCAACTTCAAATCCTTATATAACGAACGATATCAAAGTAAACTCATTATTGCTAAAAGTTATAACAAATATATACTGTAGCTAAAGTTATACGAAATTAACCACTGTGACTAAATACTATAAGTAAGGATTGTCGCTTTTATTTAGAAATGATTAAATATATAAATAAAAAATTACTTGTATTTCAATCTAATGTTCGAAAATTTAGCACACATTCTTTATGTTATTTTCTCTGCCAGTAAACGGAGCATTTATTATATTTTATTATTATATTTTATTATTTATAATTTAACAAATTTTCTACGACACAAAATTTACGCGTGAACCACATGACAGAAATTATGTAAATGAGTGACTATCTAAAATAAAGCATTTTTTACCTCGATATATACACGCACGCACGCACGCACACGCATATATACAAAGAGGAAGAAAGAGAAAGCGAGAGAGAGAGAGAGAGAGAGAGAGAGAGAGAGAGAGAGAGAGAGAGAGATTATTTATTTTTAGAGTATAATTTTATTCTTATTTTGTAATCATTTTTGAAATAATAAATTTTAAGAAATTAATTGATGTATGTATATTATCTTCTCATGATAAAACTTTTATTTACACACGTATATGTCATTTATATAAAGTGAATGTAAAATGAATATAAAACTATTATTTAATCGGTTGCGCTTTCAAAATTATCAAAATTTTCGCTAAAAATTAATAATAAAATTTAAAGAATGTATTATTAATATAAAAAAACATAAAATTTAATTAATATAGAAAATCTCAGCACGTCGACACAATTTTTTTGAAAGAAAAAGAGAAATATTATGAAAAATTTAATTTCTGTTAATAAAATTCAAAAATGAATTATCTTATTTTTCAGAAATAAATTATGTTTTCATTATATAGTATTATTTTATGAATCGATTATAATAAAGAGATCATAAAGAGATAAAGGAAATTGAAATTTTTCTAAGACTACTACTTTCGTTCAGCTTTGATGTTGGCCTATCTCTTGGCAAGTTGAGCCCCGACATAAACGTCCTCCCATCCACTGCTAACTTATCTCTGCTTTCTCGTTTACTGCCTTATATCCTTGTTCTTCAAAGCACGCGCCACAGCATGCGAGAAGCTAGTTTCTCGCGCGATAAAAGTTGCCACGGAATCATCACACTTATGAAAGATATAATACATATTAGAGTTCCCTAAAGTTTACTATATATGCAATATGTCGAAACATGATATTTTCAATCGATCTATACATTTTTAGATATCAAAGAAGCATAACCCAATTCTTTAAATTAAATAAATAACATTTTGTCATTTTTAACGTCCACATATGTTGAAATATAAATCAATTCATTTCTATGATTAATTTCAAAGTAAACAACATCTATTTCAATGTATGCACTTAGTAAATAATAAACTAAATTTGAGTTAAATTTGAGTTAAATAAATGTTTAACTTCATTAAATTTACGATATTAAGTAGAAACAGTGGCAACCTATAAAAATCTATAATTAAAAATAACTCAAATTTGATTTAATTTATGAATTTATTTGATTATGAATTCAATAGTATGCCTGATGGATAAGCAAATGATACTTTTAGTGTCTTTATCTATTATACATATATTCGTTTCATTTTTATAAAGATATTATTATATAAAGATTTTATTAAGCTAAAATAAATTTGGGAGAAAAAGCAGTTATGATACATTTTAGTATATTTCAGTTTAATAATTTCGTAAATTAACTGTATGTGTACCATTATGCGAAAATGGAAATGGCTAACTCTTTTGTCTGACGTACCATGGAAGTTTGAAATCTTTGATATGCCTATTACAAAATTAAATAAAAAAAAATTAAATAAAAAAACAAAAAATTAAAAATATTTATCTTTTTTGCATTGGAAGCAAAAAAACTTTTTTTATTTAATAATTATTCGATAGCCAATCAATATACTCCTCGTGTAATTAAAATCTTTATTATAAAAACGCAACAATGAAATATAAACACCTTTAGTATGAAAACGAAAAAAATGCAGCCAGCAAGACAACCAGAGAGCATAAGTACAAAAAATAGATTTTAGTGAAGTACGGTTGCTATCAACTGGTTTTTTAAATTCTTTTCTGACAGCGCGTATTTCTTTAAGCGTGTCACTGAGAATGCCTTCGCGTACCACTAATGGATTAGCCATCTCTGCATTAATGCATAAGCCTGTTCTTTTTAGCTAAATTTCTTGCACAATTTATCTTTTCTCCTTTTCTTTCCATGTTGGAGAATGTAAAAAATTCAAGTAAAAAGAACAAACCTCTAAATATAAAAAATTATTATTGTAATATAATAAATAAAAAATTTCAAGGAAAATTGTAAGCTCTTTTAAAGAATTTTATCTCAAAAATTGAATGGACAGGGAGGTGACCGATTTGATAGAGAATGCCTCATATGTATACACCTATATTATTTATTATTTTCATTAAAATTAAAAAATTATATTTACCGATATATCGACGTTGAGAGGATAACACAGTGCTCTGTTATACGAAAAGGCTACCAACGAACTGTAAGAAAGCTCGCAAGAAATCGCCGAGCAAAACCTCACACGAAAAAAGTTAATAAAAATTCAATGTAAAGTATTTATACTGAAATTTTTCTTATTTCTTTTTTTCATAAAATATCCGTCTTGCGCAGTTTTTATTATCCTATTATTACAATTTATAATTATTCTAATTATAATTATTACAGTTTATAATTATTAATATATTCTTTTTAATATATATCTATTTATGTGTTTATTAAATATTTAAATAAAATCACACAAAAAAACTAAATTATATATGATGGGTAATAGCTGCTGATTTTGAAAAAAAATAAGTAGTAAGACATTACTCACACAAGTTGCATTACTCTAAATTCATGGCCGCATTCCGTACACAATTTGTCTGACCGCAATCAATATTGACTGACTGCAACTTGTGGCATCTGCAAACATGTTTAACATAAAATTACATTTTAAAGATTTGCACAAATTTAACATTTTTTGTCATTGTATATAAAAAAATTATAAAAATATTTATAAAATTAATTTTAAACTATTTCAAATCATTTATTATATATTTACTTTTATATCATTACATATTTTTAACATATAATTGAAATAAAAAACATTAAAAGATAAAAATTAACTTAATTTTATTAAGTTTTATTAATTATTTGATTAAATAATGTAATAATATTCCAAAAATCTCGATTTTGAAAAGAATCTTTCAACAAATCAGATCTTAAATTTTAATCTCTAATTTTTATGATACTGTAAATCTAATCTTATGTTTCGAATATATTTATTCTAATCAAAATATATAGAGCAATATAATGTTTAAAAAAATACAAAAATTTTTATCGATTTTATTAATTCCTATAAAACCTTTTAAAAAAATTTGAGTAACGTTTCATAATTAATCCTGTTAATTTATTCGAATTTACTACACTATCATATTTAGGTCAATGATTAAAAAATTATGATTAAAAAAACTCTTTAAAAAATTAAAAATAGAAACTTTTCACAGGAAAAATATTTTACATTAATGACAAAGTTTACATATCAGAGAAAAAATTTTTAAGTATGATATTAATAAAAGAAAATAGATTACATTTTAGATGAAAGGAATTTGAATAGACCAGCAGAATTAAGTATTTTAGAAATATAATAATTTTGAATACAAGAATAATATTAAATAATAAATATTAAAATATATTTAGTAATAAAAATACATATTAATTAATACACTGAAGTAAATTTATATCATTTAATAGAGTGTCCGAGACTTCAAAAATAAAAAGCAGAAATGTACCATTCAATTATCTTGATGTTCCTCGCGACAAGAGTCAGTGCCAGAAGTCATTCGGACACAAAAAGCAATGAAATTACTTCATGTAAGAATCCGCAACAATCTTATACGTTTTCCGTTTTTTTAATAATAATCTGAGAAGTTTTCCGAAAGTTTTCAGATTATCAAGAAGAGAAAATAATTCCTTAAATATTCTCATAAATTCTATGTATTTGAATTTTCAAATCGATTGTTATTAACACATGGAAGGCTGACTGACAACCTACTCAGCTCTCCACAAAAAAAAAAATTTTTTTTTAGCTAAACGAAATAAGCGCAAAAATTTTTTTGCGGATTTTGAGAGTGCATAAATAGCGCATTATTATATAATTTATTTATTAAGATTTGGTTAAGTAGAGGGGAGGGGGAAAGCCAGCTAGGCAGACATAGATGACTGTTTAATGGGGACGCATAAAACTTTTAGATACTTATTTACAAAGATGTAAATCAATTGATAGCCAAAGCAAAATTGATTTTGTTTAAACATAAATATTCTTCAAGATAGAAAATTTCATTAAATTAATTTAATTTTAGTTAATTAAATAATATTCAATTAATTCAGTTCTAATTATGTAAAACTTTTGAAATAAACATGGATCTTATAACGTTTTTGTTGTGGCCTCAAAAGTATTCACTTATATGTATTAGCGTGCAAATATATCATATTTTCTATGTACGTTTCAAAAGCTGTAATTAAAATGTAACTTTATAATTTTTTCCGCATTAATAACGCAAGAAATGCGCAATATTCCATGTAATATCGCTTCCAAAACATAAGAACAAGAAACATGGCAACGTAGCAAGAAACACATGTTTTGTACGTAACTTTGCAAATGTCAACGATGACTCGCGATGAGTAAATATAAAATAATTTGGGGAGGAAAGAAACAAATAACAATGACACAATGACAAAAAATAGCATGAGATAATAATTTATAGACGCATCAGTCATATTAAAATTTCCATTTGCATAATGTAACTATACTTTTAAGAAAACCGTTGTTAATCTTTCTTTTTGTATTATATATATTGTTTTATGTGTGTGTGTGTGTGTGTGTGTGTGTGTGTGTGTGTGTGTGTGTGTGTGTGTGTGTGTATTGTTGAAAAATGTAATAACAGTATTAATAAAATTGTAGATTTGTATTTTTTATGTAACATTAAATTAATGTTTTTTATATATTTATAAAATAAGTCATTTTTATATGTATATATATATACATATATAAAATGACTTATTTTATAATTGTAAATATATATGTATTATATATATTAATAAATTTTGTGTGACTTTTTTTAAACAATCATATTATTATAGATTGATAGACATTGATAGACGTCTATATTCAAGAAATTCACAAATTCAGTTTACATAAAATACAAACTCATATATGCGCAAACGCATAGATTAAATGATAATACTAACAATAAGAGTCTTAGGAAGAGAATTATATTACTAATGGTGAAAATCTATACAATCTATCTATCACAACTTGCTTCAATTCGTAAGTGTCATCTCTTAAATTGCGTCCTGTTAGACATCCTGACCATGTAATAGCTGTTCAACGTTTGCTTTGTCTGAAGAATACTCTGCTAACTGCTCGTGTCTTCTATAAGGAACCATATCAAATCGATATGAAATAACGAGTTGAAATATGACACGTCGAAAAAGCGTTGATGACATCCTAAATGGCAGACGAATAATACAAGCATGACACGAGCATTTGGTTAAAGCAGACCAAAGTCCTTAACAGCATAACCCTTAACCCCTAATAAAATGCAAATCATTCTCATAACGAATAAATTTATCTTAAGTAGATCATGAATTTCATGGTCGTCACGCCTCTCTGCAGAAAGATATAAGAATATAATGATATTCTTATAAGCATAAAAGATTATTTGAACTTGTTTTGAATACACTTTAATGAACATAATTTTGTGAACTTTGTTAAAAATATATGAAATTTATAAAATAAATATCTGTTGCGCATCTATATGTATGTTATAAATTAAAAGATAAAGATTATGTACAATATTTTCACGACTAAATGAAATAACGAATAGATAACGATGAAAAATATCATTAAAGCCTTTTTTGCAGATAAAATGAAGCTTTCATAATCTACCTTCTGTGGATATTTCGATCTTGGCCTGATAAAATTTCCACTTAATCCATAGATATACAACTACAATGGCAACTCCGCGCTTCCTCAATTCATATTCCGGGTAACGAGAGAATAATGTGTATAAAAAAAGGAAGAAATGAAGCGGGTAGAGATTTATCCCGAGAAGGGACCGTCAAAAGAGCAAGATTGAAGGGATCATTCGCGAAAAGTTAAAATTATCATGGCAATTTAGATTTTTGTTTCATATAATAAAATGGCTGTCTAAAACAGCCATTGTTGAAAGAAGGCCTGATTATATAATTAAAGATGAATCGGAGAAAGAACTAGAAAGAATTAAAATTAATTATAAGATATTTTCGCAAGTTTGCCCTTGCTCGTTGAGCAAGAAGAAAGCTTCGCGCCGACATCATTTTAATTTGAACCTATTGGAGAAAGAAGTAAATTATGCACGCAGATATATAATACATTGTACACAGCTTTGCCTTTCATATGTTCAGCTTATATGGGACGAATATAATTTAACCGGTTAATTATTTATCCGCGCACAATGGTCACGAATCACTCCAACGTCGACCCGCAGCAAAGAAAGACAAAGTAGTTCTTTTGCGCGATTTGTTCCGCGTAGTGAATTACGGAGTGACGAAAGTATCATTCATCATTTAGCTATCAAACGAAGAATTTCAAGTTTCATGAAATTAAAGTTTCATGAACTCGAAGTTTTATCCCAAGTTTTTTCAAATACGCGAAGATATTATATCGACGATGAACATTGTCTTCATTAAATTTATAATGTCAAATTATAAATATATCGTCTATATTATTAAATTTATAATTTAAAATTATACCGAATTTGAATTTTAAATTATTTTTATAGGTCAACATTGTTCCTTTAATTTAACTAAAAAATGTGTTAAATTTAACTCAGATTTAGTTTATTATTTACTAAGTGCATACGTCAATATGGACATTGTTTACTTGAAATTTACCACAGAAATGGATTGATATTTATTTTGACACACAGAAATTAAAGATAAAGAAATTAAAGATATAAAAATTAAAAATAACATAACTTAAAGAATTAAGTTATCATTGTTCCTTTAATATGTAACAGTGTAGGTCAGTAATTGCAGTCTGCCGCGTCGACTGCATGTGGTCTATATAGCTGCAAATTTTTACGGTCCTAAAAATATATTAATATTATCTATTTTATATAAACGAAATAAAAAAAAATTATATGATTCGAAAGATTTTATCTATTTTTGATAATAACTCTCTGAAAATGATCCTTAAACAAGTTGTACATTAGTTTAGTTTAGGTCATTGCGTTAAATCAATGTTAAATTCTTGTTTCAAAGAATTAACACAAATCTACTTAATAATCCTATTATTAAGTGTAATTATTGGGTCGTCCAGAAAGTTCGTGCCGATGTTGAAGGAAAATTGAAACGCAGAAAATTTTAATTTAATAAATGTATATTAAAATTTAAATTTTAGTCGACAATAAATCTATATTAAATTATTATCAAGCAAACATGTGTATTTAAACATTAATACACTACTGTTAGATGTCCAAAAGAATAATGATAATGCAATTCCTTGAGTTAATATTTTGTTATTTCTAACTTCTATGTGTGTCAAAATGTATATTAATCCATTTCTGTGGTTAGTTTCAAAGTAAACAATGTCTATATTAATGTATGTACTTATTGTTAGTAAATAATAGATTAAATTTGAATTAAATTTAACACAGTGTCTTCGTTTAACTCTTGTCAGTTAAATTAACGACATATTGAATAGGAGCAATGGCGATCTATAAAAATATTAAAATTACGTAAACTATATATCTATTCAAGCAAGAAAACAATAATGCATAAAAAAATTTCATTTCATTTTTTTTATTAACACATATTTGGAAAAATTTAATGAAAAAGATAAAATTGCATTCATGATCTTCATACTACAATACAATCGATATCATAAAAAAAATCCATCAATAAATCTTATTGTATAGCAACTATACATTTAAGAGTTGAATTTACAGTTGCTTGTTCTTAAAGAAAAGGAGGAAAGACATTTCATAAATGAATTGCTTTCGCGATATCAATATCATAGAAACACACATTGATATATACAGAGTTTTACACGATTTATTACGATCTAAGACAAATATTCAAGATCATTCCAGCAAGTCCAGTGCATAATAGTTACATTGATTAATAGAAGCAAACAAGAACATCTACGTAATCAACTTAATCGATGGTGGAATCAATCAACGTAAAAGGCAAATCGAAAAAGATAAGAGAAAGACAAAAAATATACCAATTCACCATTGTGAGAAAAGTTGCAAAGAGGAAATTACTTGCGTTTGTACTAGAAACAACCATTGGCAGGCCGTATCTATGGTTGCTGATCTACGCGTAGTATCATGCAGTGGGGAGAAAGTGAAATAGTATGGAACAGATCCGATATGGAACACACAAGAGCAGAGATGGAAAAAGAAAGAACGATAACCGCGGACAGGGACGGCTCCAATCCTGAAGCAGAGAGACGCGCCGCCACAACAGCCACAACAGCCGCAGCCGCAGAAGAGACGGCACCGAGTTGTTGAACGCTCAGTTCGCGCGCTGAGCGTGTCGCGTCCGGTCGTCGTGTTTTATATAATATCTCACCACCATATTCCGAGAGAGGACTCGCTTGGTTCTACTTAAATCGTTACGAGGACGCATTCTGAGATATTTTCCTTTGAGATTAGCTACGAGATAACTTACGAAAGTTTTACGAAATCGACACAATCGTTATAACAATTTTAACGCATCCCTCGTCTCAAAAGTTTATTTTAGTTCTCAGAAATCTATCCTCCAAAGTTCTATGGAATTTCTCAATGATAACCACTGCGAAGCATGAGAACTGAAATGTAATGAAATGTAATGTATTTTACAAACTATGTATTTGTGAAAATACATAGTTACTTAATTATCATTTTCAGTTGCTAAAACTCACAATCTATACACATAGCATTAGTTTTAAATTTTCTTGTTAACAAAAAAAGTTATTTTAAAACTCAATCAATTCTTGTACTCAGCTTTGTATATTATTGTAAACTTTAACACTAGAAAAAAATTAATGGATTCACATGGAAAGATAATTATTTTTAAAATGTGAATATATAAATATTTTTTTAATATATATAAATTGATAAATTTACTTTTTATCTATTATTTATCAAACTAAATTATGTTTGTGCCAAATAACAATAACAATAATATTATAAAATAAATTGATAAAGAATTCGAATTATTCATGTATATGTTAAGAACGATATATCAAGAAATTTATCGCAGTTTAATTTATTATTTTGACCGAAAAATTCCAACATCGGGACAAACATTTTTCGAGTCTCCGATCTCTAACGATGGAAAAGATGGAAGAGATGGAAGAAGAGAAGCGCGAACATCGACGAGGACGGCGAAGAAAATGATGAAGACGATAACGAAGACAAGAAGCTATGTGACACCATGAAGTCAGAGAAAGGAAAATCCGGATAATGGCAGCCTCTCGCGTAGATTCTGAAGTTGGAGAATACCAACTAACATCTGCGACAGCTGCAGTATTATCGAGATCATCGAGCGAAGCTCGCGTAGTCAAATCTTGGACTGACTATAATCATCGCGTCAAATATGTCAAAGAGCCTCTCAGTCGATCAAAATTTTACGATCATCTAGCAAAGCAATCCAATAATGGCATTACTGAAAATTATTACATACAAGATAATAAAGAACAATCAGATCAAGAAGAAAAATCTATTTCCGAAAATAAAATTTATGTTGCCAACAGATTGGACGTTAACGAAGATACAAATCGCGATAAAATGAATAACGATATTAGTAATACTATCAATGATCATAAGTTAGTTACATGTAAGAAAAATAATGATTCGAGAGAGAAAAATAATGATAAACTTGAAGTTAAATGCACGAACTCGCTAAATAATGAAATCAAAAGAACCCGACAAATATTCAATAAATGTAATCAAACTATCTTCGATAATGAGTATAACACAAAACAAATGTGCACAGTTCGTGAAATAAAAATCGTAACTGCATCAACGAACAACTGCATGAACAATTCATCCGAATCAATATATTACTCCCAGGATGTCGATAAAACGATCGGATTGAACAAATACAAGCACACCAGGGATATCGGAAGCCGTAAAAATGATGGTGACGAAGACGGGATGGAAATCAGTTCGCCGCGGAGTCGCGTGTATCCTCACGGGGATAATGTCATTGTATCCGCCGCCATGTCAAGCACAAGCGCATTTCAAGAACATCCTCGAGGTGAAGCATCTCATAAGGTCGTTCACTCCTCCGCCAAAGACAGTAGCACCTCCGGAAAACCGCAACGATCCGCATCCGTGAGGAATGCTATTGACGACCGAGGAGAGTCGAAGAATCGAGACACGGATATCGACCTCTGCGCCGAAGATAAAAAAAGTAGCAACGCAAGAAAATGCGAAAACTGCGGGAAATCACACTTCTCTTATGGTCGGTACTCTTGTTTGTGGAAATATTCAGAATATTTGAATCGCGAAAAGGCGAATCAAGACGCGGCCAAGATCGCTGTCAATCAGTCAGACTCGACGAAACTGATGTCGCCGATCGCCACCGTAGCACTTCGTCGCAGTCGGTCGTTACCGCGGTTGTCGATTCACGACAGCGGAGTTGCTTGCAGCGATCATGCACCAGCGGCACCGAAACAGACGCACGCGGCACCTCGCCAGTTGATTGCGGATCTCAGACAATTGCTCACACTGAAGCAACATTACTACCCGGAGGGTGGCTGGGGCTGGGTAATTCTTCTTGTGGGTTTACTGGTACAAATTTTGTCGCATGGCGCGCATGGTGCTGTCGGCGTCTTTCTTCAGCAGGTGGAGGTCAGATTCGGCTCCCACGTGCATCTACAAGCAGGTTAGTGAAACGAGCAAACTCGAGATTAGTGACTACTGATAAACTACTGATAATTAGCCAAATTTCATAATTCATCCTTCGCAGAAAATTTCAAACTTTGTTCTATCTTTTTTACTTGCTCCTTTCCTTTTTGTTAAAATAAATTTTGTAAATTTGTTTACAAATACCGATTATAAGTTTTTTAATTACTATTATTGTTTTATGAAGTCATTTTTGGAAATAACTAAAAAAACTTTAAACTTCATATCAATCTAAAATATCTAATTATATATACTAACATCTAATTATGTATTTGCAGACAGGCAGATAAATGTAAATTTATAACAAGCAAACAGATTAATAAAGTAAACAGTTTTATTTTCGTTAGCTATTATATTAATTGGCAATAAAAATCAAATTTGATCAACCGTATGTTTGCGTATTGAATCAATTGATACTTTTAAATTTAAAAAAAATTGAGTCAAATTTTCCTTAATTTAAATATACACTCAAAAAAATGCGCAAGTAATAATTACTCATTTCAAGTATTTCAAAAGTTCACAAATCTATCACATTCTATATTCGCAAATCTATCATAAGTTCATCGGAATTTATTCAAATTCATTAAATTTATTCAAAATATATTCTGAATCCTAGTAAATTAAAAAAAAAATACTTCAATCAACTTTATTAAATTAAAACAAATTCGATTTGCTTATTACGAAAAGTTCATTTTCTTTCATTTCATTTTATAATATTTTTCGAAAAAAAATATGATAAATTCTTGTTTTGAGTACATAATAAAAGTTTTTTTAAAATTTTATAATAAGTATATTTTAAGATTATTATCAAGAAAATATTCTTTGTTAAAGATAACCATTACTTAAAAGAAAGAAAATAAATTGAGTAATCACTTATTTTAGCAGCAGATTGATATTTTTCTGTGTGTAAAACCTTCAGTAGGACAAAAGCTAGAAATAAGATCGAAGAAAAAGATACAGTCATTCATTAACGTAATTTTCGAAAAGTAAGATATATCGGTGGAATTCTTTTAGAATAAAGTAATGACAATGACTTTAATTTAGAAAGGAGAAAGAAAAAGAGAAAACGTAATTACCGAGAATGATCGCGAAATGGAAACGTATTATCTGGTATTACGGCTGTCTCGAGCGGCGGCAAAATCGAGGCATTTTTAACATTGCTACTTTTAACATCATACTTGCAATATTATCCCTACAGAAACCACACGCATGCACATTACCTCGTTGGCAATCAGAAGCGAAAAATCACGATTTGTTCCTGCAGCTGTGTTTAATAAGTGGCGTTTTTATCGTGCTTAACACTACTTATTTGAAAAATGTGACACAGAAAAGTCATCGCGGCACGTAAAATGTAATGTCGGATCATATGGATTATTTACCTATTATAAAATATCATATCGTAAAATATCTTATAAAATGTTAAAACTATAAAACAATGTTAGAAAATAAGCTATTATTGATATTAAAAACTAGTATTAACCTGTAAAAAACTAGAGGCCTCTTTAAGGATTCGACAGTTTATTTTAAGGATTCTGCCCTTAAAATAAAAAAGTCGATCAAAAACATGCCTCAGAAAGTTAATAGAAACTAGTATAATGTTTCTTTATATTCAAGAGGATAATTTGATAATATATCTTTAAAATTTGCCTCTAAATTTCTTCCGTTTCTGCCATTTGCAAAAATATGTAATGGATTTAGTGTATATATAAAATTTCAATTTTTTTATTTAAAACTACGAAAACAAACTGAATTGTATATATAAGTAATACAATTCAATGCAGATGCGCGCATGCAAATATAATCGTCTCAATCAATCAATGGCGAATTTTAAAATATATCTCAGTTTTCGTGAAAAACACAGTAAAAATAATCCAATGAGAGCATTTTAATGTATCAATGAATTTGTATCAATGAATAGACCAACTGTAATGATCTTTCGTTATAAGAAATTTTGCGCATAGGAATGACGACACGTAGTCTTCTTTCCTTCGTCTTTACATTGGCCCAGATATCCCGCGAAACGGAAGCTATCACATCACGACATAAGGGGGGAAATTGCGGTATTGCAAACGACGATGGTTGCAAAAACTGGTATACTAACGTGCCGCTTTATGGTCACATCAAAGGAATTCTCTGTTGCGAGATAACACGAGTGAATTTGACGAATGCATAATCATTAGTTACATGAATATGGAGATTGAAAATGTGTCAAGCAATTAAAAGAACATACAGAGAATATTCTGACAAATTATCCGAAAATCTTGAAACAAAAAATATATATTTATTCCTAATTTTGCTAAGTTGTAAATATCTTTTACAAGAGTTTAAAAGAATAAGTTTTCATTTCTATATCCGTACAGTAAATTGGAAAAGATAGCTTTGGAAATAAATTCGAAACATATGAGATTCATCAAATTCAAATAGAAACAGTTTGTGATTTTTCTAATCAGAATGAATTAAGCTACTAGAAAACTGACGTCATCGAAGCGGATTTGTATCAGAGCGTTGATTCTGTTCTCGTTTGAGACAAGCCGCAAGAAAGCGTTCATTGCACACGTATGTGAATGTGCAGACCTTGGCATGCACATTGGTTCTCTCTTTAGATAGCACAGTCATTCCTATTTAATTATTCTTCTAATTGCTTCCTTTGTCATACTCATGAGATTGATTGCAAAGAACACAAACAGAGTCATAAAATGCAAGATTTTTATGCGTAAAAAAATATATAGATTATAAAAATATGTGTTGATTAATGTTGAAATGTGTATTTATCGGAAAAAAGATTAATGTGAGTTATTAACTGATACGATTCGTATCAGTTATCAAGCGTTTTGTAACAATTATATAACAAATATTATTTTCATCAAATGCATCAATAATATAGTGAATTTTAAAGAAATACATTATTGTCAGTTATAGATAACGAATAAATAACGAATATTGTATTCGTTTTATTCTGGCCTTGAGAAAGAATGTCAGGCATCAGGTGATGAATTGACGCATATGATAAGATCCACGAATTTCAGACGAGAGCAAAAAATCTGAAAATGCGTGAAGAGAGCGACAGATCAATTTTTTGTTGACGTACTTAAATATCTGCTTCGAACACATCTCTTAAAGACATTGGCCTAGGGCAATAAAGTTCCATCATCGTCAAAAACCTGTCGTCTACCTTTTATACGATCCATTTGCATGTTACTTCATTTGTAATTACTGCTCATTCGTTACTGCTGTTACGCAAATATTTTATGTTTTCTGCTAAAATTCAATTCATATTCTCTTAATTTTTCATGAAAATTAATCTTTAACAATGTAATTTATAATAAAATAAATATTTATAGCTAATAATTTAATGCTTAATCTTTTGTTAAAACATATTTTCGGATTTCCTCGAGATTCACGCATTAAGTATTTACATATTTTCAATTTATTTCGTAATTATTATAATCTCGTAGAAATTATATTTAAAAAAAAATAAAAATAAAATTAAAAATTTCTTAGTAATTTCAAAACAGAGATAATTTTCATTAATAGTGCAAATCACAATAAATTAATCCACATAAATTTAAAGCTAGTATAAACAATTATTGCAAATATGAAACGAATTTTCAATATAAATTATTAGGTGTGGGAAAAAGTTCGTGGCGTTTTTCCCGTTAGATGGCATTAAAAAAACGCCACGAACTTTTTCCCATACCTAATATTAAAGAAAATACTTCAAAATTTGAATTTTTGAGCAAAATAAAAATTCAAAGCATTGAAAATTTGTTATTGACAAAATATATTATTGAAAACTACTTGTGGAACTACTTGCATTTCAATGAAATTCAATATTACAGCTTAATGCACGGCAAATTCAGATTTAATTCGTAATAAAGCATTTGTTACAAATATCATCATATATTCTTTTTTGAATGGTTATGCATATGATTTTGCCAACTGTATAGAACAAATTTATACTAGGATTGTATTTCAAACTTTTACAAAATTTATTGTATATTGCGCATGAATATTTGACAAGCGCATTTTCGGTTCTTCTAATTTTTCTTAAAATTTTTTATAAATTTTCTAAATTATATCGTGCAGAGCGAAAATAAAGATTCATCATATTTATCGCAATTCCCTTATTGCTTAAAAAAATAAAGCAGTGTAGTTCTCTGCAATTTTTTATATATGTCGGTAAAAATATGAAAACACCAATACAATAAAAAAATACAATAAAATTTTATAATTCATGTTCAAATACAGACAATAAGAATAAAAGATACAAAAGCAAAAATGAAAAATAGGAAATAAAATAGTGCATAAATAAATACAAACATGAAATATATATATTAATATCTAATATGTAAAATTATATTATATATTTCGAAAATCTTGCGAAAGCTTTTAAACAAAATGCAAATATTATATAAATTTGAAGCGTTTTTTTTTTTAATATCTCATGTATATTTTATGTATATCTTAAATAATTAGAACATTTAATGTACATCTTAAATAATTAGAACATTTAAGAAATTTTAAATATTAAGATGGATAATTAATATTTAAAATAAAAAAATTATAATTTCATACATAAATGCTTATTAAATTTTAAAATATTTAAATAATTTACCGCAATTTAAAATTCATCTTGAAAGACGCGTGATAAAAATTCCCAGACTTGAAAAGTTTTTTCAACTCCCCGTGGTGGATGCTTTCAATGCACTAAGTTGACATGAAGTTCATCAAGATAAAATCTAGAATGCCTATTGTTGGATAGATACGTTTCTCTTTTAAAAAAAAAAAAGGAAAAAACAGAAAGATTCTCTCTTTTAGTTTCACTTAACTACATTACATTATTATCAAAAATTAGATTTCGTATGCTATTACATCTATAATATTTGGATTTAATGGGCAGAAGAGTATATTCACATATTGAAAAATTTATCGACTTTTGTCATCAGAAATATTTTTTATGATTTAAAGAAAACTTTTCAAAACAAATGTAATTATTTTTTGTGTAAAGGTTAATGAAATAAGTAATAAATTTTATTATTTAAATGGAAGTAATCTTTTATCATGTGTATCCATAATATATTTATAATATATATATTTATACATTTTTCTTAAATATTATTTTTCTAAACGTACACATTTTACAACAGTTTTTAAGATTTTTAAGATTGTAATCTTACGACATGAATATTGGAGAATAGGTATAAAGAAATATGATATTCTTTACAATTCGCTCTTATTTACAACACCTTAATTACGCCCGTAGTAGGTAACTGCAATTA
>NW_017259243.1:3976604-3976979 GCF_001594045.1 Atta colombica | reverse complement strand
TGGGAAAAAGTTCGTGGCGTTTTTCCCGTTACATCTAACGGGAAAAACGCCACGAACTTTTTCCCACACCTAATATATACTGCAGTATGTGTGTGTGTGTGTGTGTGTGTGTGTGTGTGTGTGTGATATTTAAGTATTGTACCTTTTTATGTAATATACAAGGTGTTCCCAAATTAAATGAAAACTTTTGGAAGCGTGTAAGAGATTGACAAACTGAGGAAAAAAGTCCTTTAGAAATTTGTTCGTTTGCTTTGGTTTCTTATCCCTTATACTCTTCCAAAATTTTAACATGTAATTTGAGGATCCTGTATAGTCCAATTTAATATCTTTAAAACTTTTCAAATAAAATTATAAATATTATAATTAAAAAATATT
>NW_017259243.1:3964573-3976504 GCF_001594045.1 Atta colombica | reverse complement strand
TTAAAAATTTTTATATATAATGCTATACGTTTTCTCAAAAATTTTCTCATATAAAAACTATAAGAACGAATAAAGAGAATTCAATATACTAAAAATTTATTATAGTGCTATGTATAAAATTTGAATATTACAAATAAATCACAAGTAATTCACAAATATATGAAATATAATTTGAAAAACAAATAAACAATTCGCATCTTTGAAATATAAATGTAGAAACTTTAGTCGCAAGCCATTTTTTAACTCACAAATTAGACCTCGTAAAATAATGAAATTACGACCTACGCAAAAATACCGCCGAACATAAACGAAACACGCACGAAAATGTATCTTCTTAGCGTTGCGTACGCGAGATGCACCAAAACATTTTTTATATTAAGAAATAAAATAATCCGTGAAACAATAAAAAATCGAAGTAATAAAATAATAAAACGAAATATAAAACGCGTTAATCTACATTTACAAAATTTCTTGTACAGAAAAGTAATTTCTTGTACGGAAAAAAACTTAAAATAAATGATAGAATAAAATTGTAATAAAACTTTTCTAGTAAAAATAATTCTCTCTATTAAAAAAATATGAATTTTATATAAATCATTAGATAAAGTGCAATTTAAACATCAAGTTGACAACATCACTAACAATGTTATGCTTTTAAGAAACATTAATAAAATTAATATATTTATAAAATTGTGCACAATAAACTAGCGTACAATTCTCAAAAATTAAACTTTAATATTTTATCAATCATCTTTTCCATCTTATGCAACGCACATTCGCATTCAAAGATATTTTGTTGTCGGTAATATATAATGGTTTGCAAACATCCTTAATACTTATCATGTCCTTTCGCTTGATTGAAAAAAGGATTGAACATTATTACTGCTCCATCAATAACTCACTGCTTCCATACGCAACATTCGAGTAGTCATGAGATTATATATTATTGTATTATATAAATAATTACATGATGTATATATGTAATTTTAAACCGAAATTAATTAATATTGACAAATTTTGACAGATTTGAATTTTACTTGATAAGTATCTACTTATCAATTCTTATCAATATCTTATTATTTCTTTTCATTTATTTATTCTTTTTATTTATTATCACAAGAAGGATGAAGAAAGTTTTTTCAATTAAACAACAATTTAAACATTTTTCGTTTTCTTGTACGAATTAACTTGAAAATATAATCGAGACGATCTTCGATACGAAAATGCAAGACTATTCCAAAGTCTAAGGGGATTCGGTTATCTCTGGAAATCTCTTTCTCGGTGGACATCGTTACCGCAATTGTAATCGAGAAACGCTTTACGATTTCCGTAAGATGTCGCCCGAAATTGTCCACTGCGACTCAAGATGTCCCGTAAAAAAGACGTCGACCTTTCGTACTTTTTGTCTTTCTCTTTCTTGTTTTCCCTTTCTTTCTTTACATGCGCCCGTTTGTCTATCTGTCGTGAATATTCTTGTTACTGAAAATGCGTACCAGACGCGTACCATTGCGCAGAAATTGCATCTGTAAATCCTTCGGTTTGCAATGAATTTAACGACTTGCACGTTGCCTGCCAAAAAATATTGTTCCCGGATGAATACGTTAGTCGTGAATGTCGACATTCGTCACTTTTACATGCAACGCGAAAGAACTTCACATAAATTTCTTATTAACTTTATTATTACTTTAAATGTTATTATTGATTTGATATCAAATATATTTAAAATATCGTCAATAAATTTTATTATTTAAATGGAAGTAATCTTTTATCATGTGTATCTATAATATATTTATAATATATATATTTATACATTTTTCTTAAATATTATTTTTCTAAACGTACACATTTTACAACAGTTTTTAAGATTTTTAAGATTGTAATCTTACGACATGAATATTGGAGAATAGGTATAAAGAAATATGATATTCTTTACAATTCGCTCTTATTTACAACACCTTAATTACGCCCGTAGTAGGTAACTGCAATTATCGTGTAATTGATTTTAAACTAATTGTACGCGCGCACCCATTCAAACCATTTCACACAATCTAATTGAATTTGTAAATAAAATTTAATTTTTTCTTATATTGCCAATACTAATTCGTTGATGATGATTATCGCCGCTTGCCATTATTATAACAATTACTGAATATCTGCGAATAATGTTTCAGTTATCTGGATAGCGTTTCAAATGTATCTTTTCTATGCATATTCTCTTCAGTCTTAGACTTCGCATCTAGACAGTTTAATAATGGATCTTTAACATATCATGGAAACGATCTATTTCTTCGCAGAACTAATGAGAATTTATTAGTCGCATGAAAATATATCCGTCAGTGCTACGAATCAATGAGGTAAATTTTTTCTATAGTCATACTTATTTGAAATATATTCGAAATAAATTATCCGTGAATGTTAAACAAAGGAAGAAGAAAGGAAACAAAGAAGAATGAAAAAGTCATTAAAACTTTTACGAGATTGGAGTAAGAATATGGCACGAAGAATTTAATGAATTGCTGAAAAGTAAGAAATGTTAGACGACGTAATATCGAATTTATTTTAAATTTGATTTTTATCTGACACTATTACAAAGTTTCTGTTTCTCAATTATGATAATTTTTATGTATTTATACTGTGCAAAAATATAAGATTTAAAAAATTACTTCACAGATTTGAAGGACTTTATTTTTGAAAAAAAAATCTTAAAAAGTTTTACAAAAATCACTGCTTCTTGAAAGTAAAAAATCGATCAAAATTTGTTCTATTATATAATTAACAATTATATCAAACATTTAAACATTATAGCTGTTACTGCAGAAATAAATCATTATAGTAAAGTGTTTAAACATTATTCTACATTTAGACAAGATGAAAAATTTTATAATTAATTCTATTATATAACTTTTTTAAAATTAAAAACTTTTTTAATAAAAAATTCTATTAGGTTACAAATATAAATAATTCTAAAATAACTAAATAGTATTCAAAGATTTTATACAAAAAGACTGCTTCATATATGATATATGTCTATATAATAAATATAATTAATATTATTATATTTTGTACTTTGCTCTTTCGTGCAGTGTGTTATGGATGGAAAATAATAAAGTAAATGAAATAAATTTTAATAAATAAAATAAATCTTAAAAAATTGTTTTAATTTATAATTTATTTGTGTTTTTGAATTAAAGTTTAACTTTCCTTGGTAAAATTTTTCTCATAATTTTTATATGAATTGGATTTTTGAGAAATACTCAGAATATTTTCAGAAATATTCGAAATGTTTACACTTTCTCTCAGAACTTCTCATACAAATGAATTGTGAAATATTCTGAAATTTCTCACTATAATTTTTAAAAAATATTTTTAAATTTTTTGATTTTGTAACATTTCATTAAAATTTACAAAAAATCTTAAAAATCTTATGATATTTCATAATTAATGTACTAAAAAATTCTTAGAAATGTTTCAATTTGTATAAAAAATGTGAGAAAGTTATAAAATTATAGAGAAATTCTGAAAAATTATACAGAAATTCTAAAAAATTATATGAAAAATTCTGAGAAAAATTTTCACTAGGATTGTACCGAAAAAATCTACCAGATACCTACAGTATGCAATATGTTTCTTACATCGATCGACAATATTGCAATCACATACAAGTACCTAATTCGAGTATCTAATCTAAAAAGAAAAAGAGATAAGATGACGAATTGCTAACTTTTTTAAGCTAATAATAAATAGATGATGAATTGATACTAAATTCGTTAAAGTTTTGGATAGTAATAAATAAATAGAGCTGAGATTGTAGTTGCATTTTAATCTTCATAAAAATGGATACTAGAATGTTTCAGCTACATTCACATGTAATTTTTTAATATTTCTTTATAAGGAATGACATAGCAAATATTTTCATTTTTTTAATCATAAACATGCTAGTCGAAATCTCTAACAAAATTATTCAATAAGATAATGTCAGCTTGTCTCTTTGTACTTAGCTGGTAAAGACGCAATAATAGAAAATTAATTTAATGAATTTAAAATAATGGATTACAATTGTTGCGATAATAAACATAGAATAATTATAAATATTATAAAATATTATAAATAGTGACTTATAAATTCATTACAACAGTGTAAGTAGACATTTTTCTTACTAATAAAACATGTAAAAATAAATTCAAAATACAACTAGGCAGTAACAAATAAACGAGCGTGAACGCAACAAGTCGATCACGATATTTATGAGGTAGTAGTCCCGACACAGAATAGTATATGAACTCTCTCTGCATATACTAGACGATTTGTCCGTAACAACTTGCGTTAAAATTCCTGAAAAGCAGTATTTTTAAATACGATGCAATGTCGATTTCGATAAAAAGCATAAAAATAATGAAAATTTCTTTCTGAATGCTAAATCTAAATGAAATTGAGTTTCATATGATAAATATACATGATAAATATATTCAATGTGTGCATAGCAAACATAAATAATTATAAAATATAAATATGTATGCCATGCGTAATGAATTAAAATAATTCAGATTCGTCATAAAACATTTTTTTAATATTTAATATGATTATTTCTATAATTGCCGCAACACACGCGCACATTTGAAATATTCATTTTTATTTTTACAATATTTGAAGTTATTTAAAAAATTTAGAATTATAAAATTTTTTATAATTAGTATTATTATATTAATTTATTTCTATTAAGATATTTATAAACAAATTTATAAACTGAATTTATGTATTTTAATTATTTTTATCAGAAAATATCAGTATTTAATATTGAGATTATCATGCAATAATAATTTTTTGCACCAATGATCATATCTTTCAAGGGTCCCAGCAGGCTCTTCGTCATCTGAGTGAACTCAAACCTTCTGTCAGAAGCATTGCCTGTTCTAGAGAGAGAAAGATAGCCAAGAGAATGCGCTAAAAAAGCATTCCACTATTCGCAAGTAAAGATATGCGTGCAAAAAGGGACAAAAATCATACTTTATTATTCTGTCACTGACAAAAATCAGAAACTTATTATGCTGATGATGCTTTCCATTTTTCAAAAGCAATTAGAATTTTATCAAATTAAGTCATCATATTTTATATTGCATAACGGAATAACTGATCCAGTTAGAATTGATTGACAGCAAATTTCTCGTATTATAAACTACTTGTACATATTTAGTATGACATGATTATGTAATATGTTACAATAAAATTATCAACAATTTATATTATTTTCATAAAATAATAGTTTTACATATAAGAATATATATTTATTATATTAGAGTATATAATCAATAATAATCTTTTTATAAAATACAATATACATATTATATAATAAATTTCGACTTCCTGAATGCAAGATTATCTAAATCAGATAATTTTGTTTCAAAATGTATTTTTTAGGAGGAAACTGCCTTGCCAACCACGGATTTGTATGCAATCATTTGACAGAATATACTTTGGTTACAAGTAATGAAATGAAAATATCTTCACACGGTAGTGCTCACGATGTTGTTAATTTAGAAAGACCTTATCGCTCAAATAGTTTCAAATTTAATACAATTTATTTTAACAAAATTTAACAAAACTCAAGAATTTTAAATATAAAAGAGAGAGTTTAAAATAATTGATAAAAAGCAATAAAAATTACGCTTTATTGAGGAAATTTGTAACTTCAAGTCATTTAACTATCAAAATATTTCATTAATATTTTAATTTTTTTATCCCAACCGCTAGACAAAATAAAATATTGAACTCTGTAAAAAATAATTGATTAATTTTTGAATTAATTTACTTTAATAAATCAAATGTGATCTATCGTAGCACGCCAACTATTCTCTGTGATCCTTCCATTCGTGATAACGAATCTGTGTGATTTTTCATGTCGCGAGGTTTAATCAATGACGACAAAAGTAGACTATCCAAAGACATTTAACCTGGAGGCGTTTGACTACTGGATATAAACGCATAAATACATCCTATAAATCCTAGAGGAGCAAATAATTTTGAATGAACATTTTCTTCATCCCTTCATATTAATATCATTATTTCATTGTCTGATGAAATACAGATAGCTTTTAATATTAGCATTTGATTATTCCACTTTGATTATTCGTCTCACCAATAAATTTCATTAATAAAATGATTAGCTTACTGAATAGCTTTCAAAAAAGCAATTATGCATTTAATAATATAATATTATGATATTAATAGTGTAATATTAATTAGACTGCTTAAAAATTAGATACATGACTAGAAAGAAAATCAATAAAAGCTCATGCCTGTATATGAGCTTTATATCAAAATCTGTCTAAAACTTTTAAAATTGTCTAAAACTTTTTACACTATTATAATAAAAAATTTTTTATATAATATTATAATAAAAAATTGATATTACACAAGCTTCACAAAATTAAAATAATAAACATTATTAAATTTATTAGTATTTCAACTTTCCAGTTCTGTCCTTTAAATTAAACATGTGTGCAGTTTAGGTATAAAAACAGTTTAGGTATATAAACTTTCCCGAATTAATATATTTATTTTTCTCTTATTTACTCTAATTATAAGTAGCTCTAAAAAGTTTATAGGTATAAGTGTATAGTTACCTTATATACATAAAATTTTATACGTTTTTATTACAATATAATGATATAAAAATTAAATATTTTTTCTTGAAAAATTTTTGATACTATATTAACACGATATTATTCACATATCTATTAATCTTAAGAAAATGTAATTACTAAAAAACTGTCAATATATTGCGCGTCTCAAAGAATCGTATTGACCTTCCGGCTCATTACACACATTGATCGAAAACAGAAAGTTTGATAAACGGACGAAATCCGGAAACTGTTCACTACTCGAGCTATCTCTTTCTCCTTACGCGATAAAGAAAAGTGTTTAACAATTTGATAGCAATCTAAGTGACTTATGTTCCTTTTTTTGAGAATTAGAATTAGCCTCTCGCTTATTTTTGTTCTACCCTAACGATACGTTTCTAATTATGCGTCTTTTTATTTTGTATCAAATTATCATTTCTCATTTTTTTGCTTGAATAAAATTAGAAACAGTATACGGTAAAAATACATCAATAAATTATTAATATTAAATTAATTAATTATTTCACCGAATAGGGGAGGCAGCTCCGATGATCTTGACATATGTTATCAAGATCACGACCTTGAATAATCTCTACCAAATTTTAGCTGTCGCTTGTCATTCATTAAAAAGTTTAACAAAAGAAGTTTAAAAAATTTCTCTTTCCTATTATATAAGAAATTTTCTGCTTTAAAGTATATTTTACAATTTTCCACGACAATTTTGAAGCGACTCCTATTCTACCTTCCTCCTGCCAAAATTATATAAGAAATTATATAAGAAAATATTTTGCATTGTTAAAGTAGGGGATTTGTTTCATCGAATCATAATTGTGTTCAAAAGTTCGGTTTCATTGATGAACTTTTTTTAATAACTTTTTAACGAATAATGATGGCTAAAACCTGGTAGAGGTTACTCAGGGACCTTGACAACATATATCAAAGTCAAGATCATCGGAGCTGTTTCCCCTAATTGGCATATTTATCATTATTTCTTCTGATTCATTAACAATAATTTAAAAAACAGTAATAATAATATAAAAAAAGGAATAAAAAAATTTTTTATATAAAATATTATTTCTTTAAAATTGTATCAAATACCTGATTGTTTGGATTTTAAGATGATTATTATATCCCTTATATGTGAAATTTGTGCGCAAAGAAAGTTTTCAAATTAATAATGTTCTTTTTATCTCAAATTTTTCTTTTTACATTATAATTAACAGAATGACATAAAATATTAGTGTTAAACCAAATTAAAAATAATTAAAAATTAAATTTAAAGTAAATGACTGTAACTATTTATGTCTTTAATATGTTTACATTTAATTCTCTTAAAAGCCCTTATATTGATGTACGTAATCTCTTCTCGCTATAGTATCGGAAACAGCGATAGCAATTCACGAGGATTTTGGAACTTCTGCTGGAGAAGTTAAAAGCGGATTACCGTGGATTCGGCTCACCACAATCGCCATCGTACGACTTATCTGAGTTCACCTCCACTTCTTAAGAACCTTGAGACTCTCGTCGCATTCTGACCACTCGCATGAACAAATCACCAGAATCACGGAAGACTATTAATGTTGCGATCTTAACGTGTTTGACGGGATTAGTTAGCGAATTGAAAGAGAATAAGAGATAGAAGCAGACTGCCATTTAGAAAAACTAATTTATTAATCATGAGAAATTAATAATTCAATCATCAATATTTCTTATTTTTTTATCGCCATCCCCATAACTGAGATCCATGAGTTAACAAGTCTTCCAAAATAACAATAATACTCTGAATACAAATAAAAGAGTTTAATGGATTAATCCTTCAGCTCATGTTTGCTTATATTTGCTTCATTATCTAAGGATGATACTCTATGTATGTCAGTCATGTGACATTATATATTATTTTATTACTTTCAAATTAAATGTTTCTAATCTTTTTCGTTATGTGTTAGTATACTTTTCGTATTAATTATATTTATCATTATAATATATAATTTATCATTTTATGAATAATTAAATTTTATAAATAAAGTAATAATAAGAAAGCATTTCGAATATATTTTTTAAAAAATGTTAAAATTTTTTTTTATGCAAATACAACTTGTTATGTTGAAACATTAATATTTAACAACTATTTTAAATAAATATTAAAACAAATGAAAGTGATCGGGTTTAATTTATTAATATATTATTGTGATTGACAAGTTTAAATATATTATACAAGCAAAGAGAGAGAACGATTTTGTTGAAGCATTTAATTAGATACAGAAAAAATACTTTATTGGACCATCAAAATAATGAACAATGCTAAAAAGTTTTGACGTTCTAGAAACTGATTTAAACTATATAATTATTTTGATAATTCCTTAAAATTATTTTCAGATCTGCAGCTAAATTTTTAAATGCTTCAGCAAAAAACGTTCTTTTCGTGCAATTTTTTTAATCTGCATCATAAAATTTCGAATTTGTCAGAATATAAGAAGCTTAAGAAAAATCGATGAACCACAAAAAGGAACAATCGTCTTTCAGAAATAATAAAAAAATTATGGTTCGTGTTATCACCGTCGGGTAGGGCATCTATCACCCAGGACATTCGAATTTTATGCTCTAATCATCGGGGAATCTAACATGAGTTGATCTCATCGAAACGTCTGCAAGAATAAAGCATTTGAAACGCTCGAAAGAGATGCATATTGTGAAGACAACAATGTGATTAATTATGCTATCTCTTTAAGACAAAGCGTTTAAGATGACTAAATCCTGTTACAGCTCGCGCGGGATTTATAATGGCCCGTGATTCGACAGCTGCAACGTAGTTCCACGGTAAAAATAGGCATCATCGTCGGCGCCGTCTTAACGATACAGCCTCGGGGAGTGATCTGCAAAAACTACGTATACGATGTTTATCGTGACTAACAATCCTGATTTTTTAAATTATTTAGCGCTTTGAATGTACCCTATTGCAATGATGTTAGCAAATATCGTTGAGCATCATTTCATTGTGCGCCTTGTTTATTTTGATAGCACTATCTATTATTTAAATATGATTATCTAATCATCCCAATAAAATACACTTCATTAGACAATGAATAAAATCGATTCAAAATAATTACAAAAGAGCAATAATTTTCTATATAAATAAATTTTATATGATAAAATCATATAAAAAGGAAGTTTTTTTAAAAGTAATATAATAATTAATTTATAGTAATAATAGTAAATTATGATAATTTATGATAATTAATTTAACTTTAAAAAATAATATCTAAAATATCAAACAATATCTAGAAATTTCAAATCGTAAAATAAGACAGTTAAGCAAAATTGGAATATTTATTTCAGATTCAGAGATTTCTCATTAGTTTTTTAAATTTTTGTAGCGAAAGTTTGTTTGAATTTTTTATTTTATTTAATTTAATTTGTCAACTCTGTTATATAGAACATAACTGAATAAGAATTGAATCAATAATGTTAATGTATAAAATTCATCATTATTATCGTAGAAAAAGGTCATTAAATTTAAATTTACGTTACACAGTAAAAAAAATTATGTATTTGTGTTCGAAACGGTCCACTCACCTTCTTATTAATAGTTTGTGTTGAATTTTTTAACATATTCAAGTGTTAATTTAACATAATGTGATTATGTCATTTAAAGATTTTTGATGAAATTGATATTCAATATTTTTTAGTCAAAATGACAATTTATGAGTAAGTGAACAAGTAACATAAAAATAATGTGTTTTAAAACTTAAATTCTAAGACAAATGAATAAAATCCGTGTTAATTTATCATAAATGTTAATTTTCTGATAAAAAATATGCTTTCACGGTTTGTTTACAAACTATGTCGATGTTATCTTTCTTTGTATTTATTCTCTTACATAATATTTATGTTACCTTCTATATTCTTGTGTAAACTTAATTCAAAAATTTGAGTGGACCGTTTGGGACATGAGATTTATGTTAAATTTAACACATTTTTTCCAACTGTGTACATAGTATAAAAAGTAAGGAACAGGATGTCGCAAGGAAGGAACGCCATGATCTTTCAGATCGATGCCTATTCAGACGTATAGCAAAAGATGCTCTTGTTGACTTGTAGAAACTTTTTCCTATATATCGCTTTTTCCTATATATTTATTTTACAACCCTTGTCATGACAATGAGATAGGCTTTCGGTACCGATTTATTGTTTGAATTATTGCATTTTGAAACGTTTCTTTTTTATGATTTTCCTATCTCCTCGATTGCCTTGTAAAAATGTAGATAAAAATAAAAAAATTTGTTGTAGATAAAAAAAATTCTTTATCAATATAATTTATATCAATATAATTTATCAATATAATTTATCAATATAATTTGTATTATATTTTATACAATTAATTTAAATTTTGTAAGCTATTAGTATCAAATTATATGTAAGATTATGCAGATTATGTCAAATAAAATTAATTTCTTTTTTAATAAAGATATTTTTCTTCTTTAATAAAGATATTTTTCTTCTCACAATTATAAATTATTGAAAATATATTTATTATCCATTAAAAAAATATTAACTTTTCATTTATCAATGAATTATGTGCAATCAAATATTGTGCAATGATAGAAAATCACTCTGTATTTTAAAATTATATAATAATAATAATACAATATATTTATGTTTCATTATCTAAAGGTGTTCTTATATTTAAAATTTCCAAACATTTGTGACATTTAAACATTTTAAACATTTTAATTGCTGATTGTGTTATTTATTAATTTTATGGACTTTATGGATTAATTTTATTATACATTCTTCTTTTTATACATCTTTTTATACTATTTATCTTAATACTATCTACTACTTTCATTTATTCGCTTCAATTTTTGATCTCCTATTTTCTGTTTCATCTAGTTGAAGTCTTAATCCATAGATCATTCAGCTTATCAATCGGCTGTGATTGACACTAATTTAAATTTAAAGATTCAGGGTGGTTCTCGTCATTTATCACATCTTTGAGCAATCATTTTATATTTCATAAAATAAATTGCCGAGCGATATTTTCTCACGTAAATTATATATGTCGAGATAAAGTTGTAAAAGAGCTCGACACACTTCATTGAGTGGATGGCAAATAATGCACAGGTGTATTATTTTGCCCATCCTAAAGTTATTTGCCATTCACTTAATGAAATGCGTCAAGCGAGCTCTTTTACAACTTTATCTCGACATGTAATTTGCGTCAAGAAAGTTACAAAAATTGAGAATATGTTGCTTGACAACTTATTTTATGAAATGTAAAATGATTGCTCGAAGATAATCATAAATGACGTTATCA
>NW_017259243.1:3960189-3964473 GCF_001594045.1 Atta colombica | reverse complement strand
TCTAATCGATTCCGTAATAACCGAGCGTTGTATGATATTCCAGTTATCATTTAAAATAATATTATTTAAAATAATATTATTTAAAATAATATTTAAAATAATAATTTAAAATAATATTATTTTTAAGTATTAACAAAGATTAACAAGATTCTGAAATTAAAAAAACAATAATTAAATAGAAGGGGCGATGAGAGGAACGGATCTCGGTGTGTAAAATAAATTAATTAACAAAGTTTAGCCTCACACGAGAACGAGCCTGAATCCTTAAATTTAAATTAGTGTCACAGCAGGTTGGTAAGCCGAGTAATCTATGGACTAAGACAACAGTCAGATAAAACAGAAAATAGGAGACAAAAATTAAAACGATATGTATATTGATTAAACGTATTTCACTTGTAATCAATGCGTGATTTATGATTAATATTACTCATGGTTTGCTTCTATTTTGCATAATTTACAAAAGCACTGACGCATATTTTAAACCGTTCAATTACACCTGACATGATCACTAATACATAACGTGATCGTATCAGGATGTTATCGTAAACTGATATTGTGTCCATAATGTATCTATTCTACCTGCTCGATTACCGTGTGCAGCGGATACTTTGAACGTGTGGAAACTTGTCCTCGTCGATTTTATGACGATAAAATTTTTTTATTTTATAATTTTATATTACATAGAAACAAATTTTATTTTGATCTGCTCTAAAAAAAATCTTTTTCTTATTATTTTTAAAAATTTCATTGAAATTTTGATAAACGGTAAGGCTTTGATCAGAAATAAGAATTCATAAGAATCAAATACTTTAATCTGCTTTGTATAAAAATTAAATCTACTCGAGCTATCATTTGTGTATGATTTCGAAAAATTTCGCTTATGTAATTAATTGGCTGAAAAAACCAAGCCATTACAGTTATCTCTCTCCTAATTTCGGCAAGTTAATTTTATGTTATTCTTCTATGTATAAGAAGTTGTAATAATTTACTCTATTGAGAATACATATCTCGAACATAGATAACAATAAAATTGATCAATTGTTATCAAATAATATTGTTACAGATCAAAGTTTCATCTCGTTTTGTAATAAATGCCGAACCTTATTGCTCATGAAAACACGTGGCGAATCCAAGGGAACAAGAGGATTGGTCCACTCGTTTCCCCTACGCAAGCTCAGTTCGCGAAGTGCGCGTCTGATCCACTTCGATGAACCCAGTCGGTGTTTGGCAACGCGTCTTTCATCTAGCGATCCAATCAGGACACGCGATACGAAGAACGTGTGGATAAATTATTACTATTACGCATAAATTATTTCGAAAAATTCGTGTGTACATTCAATATATATAAATATATATCCTTCTACCGACGTAAATCATGCATAAATTGAAAGAATCTATCGTATCTGATAAAATATAATTCAGTATTCAATAGAACAGATTACAATAACAGTAAGCGAAAATTAAAGCAGAACTTTGTATATAACAGATTATCAACTAGCGAGGCAAAAAAAGGAAGATTGTTATTTCAAAAGAACTCCAGTAAAGTGATCGTGTCGGATACCACACACATTTTGGGAATCATTGTTTCAACGAGATTCCGCGTCACGTAACACCATTGACCCCCTTACGTTTGAAACTGGCCGTATGGCTATATTTTTATCGTGGCAACTGGCACGCAAATTATAGTTGAGTTTCCTCAGAAATTCACGTTGACGGGATGTCCGATTGTAATGCAAATGATTTAAGTAAGATTAAAATAGATCAATCTTTATTATTCAAATGTTTCAGAATAATGCTTAGAATTAAAGAATTAGATATAAAGTTTAGAATTAAAAGTCCGAGAAATATAAATGCAAAAAAATTTGTTAATGCATCTTTAAAAACGTAAACGTGCGTTCTTAAAATGACTCTACACAGTCAATAATACTGACAGTAATATTGAATCAATAATACTGATAGTACGCATCAATATTTTTAATATTTTTACAACCTTATATAATCGATATTATTGGCAATATATTTTACTTTAGTTTTACATACAATATCTATTATACTATGACAATATCTATCGTACTGTAGATTCTAATAAAGCAATACTGATGCTCGAAAATCAAAATCCAGATCATGTCAGAATTCTACGTCAATCCATCAATATTAACGATCAATAACATTGTCAGTTTTGTCATTTGTTTATACTAACAGTATTATTGATCGTGTAGGGTCGCCCCTTTTCTTTATTAAATTATTTTAAATTTAAATATTGTTCTAATTAAATATTAGACTATTCAATGTACTATTCATTCATTTGTTTTAAAATATTGCAAAATTAATACAGTTGGAAAAAGCTTCTTTTATGCAAAATAGACCGAGAACCGCTTTCTAAAATGTAGCTCATTTTAAAATTCCTTCCATTTTAATCCAATCAAATAAAGGAAAATGTCGAAGCGATTTAATTCCGGACCGGAACAAAGTATTTCCGGAAAAAGTTTCTATCGCACGCAACTGTTATAGTAAATTTTCTTGAATACAAGATATTAAATGCGAGATATACGTGAGTGCATAAGTCGTTCGAAGCATTGTAAGTTATGGATCGCTTACCCTCTCTCGAAATTACACAATCGCTGAATTGGCAGGACTGACCGTGCTAAAAGCACGACGTGCTCTAACCCATCTCTCGTTTTCCTTTTCATTCTCATTTTTTCCTTTTTCCTTTTTTATTTCCTTCTTGGATTCGTATCCGCCTTCCATTCTGCAAGCCTTCTTGATTTCCTTTTTATAAGCCCTGTTTGCCTAGCTTTTAGCATAATGCACTTATGTGTGTGTATATGATATAACTGAACATGCTACAAATTCACTATAACGATGAAATGCGTTTTACGACTAGAAATGTGCATTATCTCACGGATTCGGTTGACTTCTTTGATTCCTGACTTTAATATCTTTTAATCTTCTATAACTATCTCTTTAATATTAAATACCATGAAATGCAAGCTGGATTTAATAATCCGTAATTTAATATCTGAAACGTCTTTCATATCATATTGCTTAAAGATTATTTTAATTATTCCATTTAATTACATCATGGACATAATAACAATAGATAATAGATAATAGAAGTACTAAATGAAATAAAATTTAGGTGATCAGAATTTAAAGTTAATTTACTACTAGTGATCGTTTTAAAAAAATTTTTTAAGAAAATGTCAAAAATCAAATTCTATTTTAATTTTAGACTATAAGTCTAATCTAATGTTCATTTCCGTTTTTAATAAATTATAAGACAACTAAAAATGAGAATTTGCAAATGATTTAAATCAGAACTAATCAAAGATGTCAATAATGGCCAATAAAATCGTATTGACGAATGAACAGCATCTGGTAAGAATGAATATTATGATATCGAAAAAAATAATCGCGTTACGTATATCACTATTAGCGCCGAAAAACTAGTTCTTTCAATCTCTCACGAAATGAAGAAGTCTGAACACAACGGCAAGGTTGTCGTTCAAAATCCCGCTTACGAAGACAGTGGAGTCGCGATTTCCGGCGAGCCTTCTTTTTTCGGGGAATGCGACGAGATAGTATTCCCTCAAGCACCTAAGGGAATTGAAGAAGATGTGAATCCTGATCTTAGGTTTGACATATAAACTGTTGCAATTGGAATAATTTTCCTGCGTCAGAATAAATTGAATAAAACTTATCGCGAATTTAACTGATTTTGACATTTGTATCCATCTATGATTTTTGTCTTATCAAAGCCCAAATCATTTTAAATTGATTGAAGGAATTAATTTCTCCCTTAATTATTATTCATATAAAATATTTTAAAATCAGATAATATTATCAGATAACACTTAAAAACTGATATGTACATTATAAAACTATTTTTTTTTAATAAAATGTCATTGAAAACTATTCATGGTAATAAAAGCTGATTATATTTTCAACATAAATACTGTATAATATCGATCGAACGTGATTTTCGAGTCTTATATACATATGTCAGGTATGCCGCGCGTTGTACTATAAGACAACATTATTATCCCGAAAATGGTTGGGGCTGGATCATCGTCGTGACGAGTGTCATGGTGCAAATTCTCGCCACGGGAATACATGGGGCCGCAGGAGCTTGGTTACTTCTTGATGGGACAAAGCGATATCGTCAGACTCTTCTTAATGTAGGTACGTGACGCAACAAATACGTATTACCAATCTTTCTTGTCCAGCTTCATTAGAGAAAATGACTATTTTAAACTGGCTGCGCAATGCACGAACTAAAGAGAC
>NW_017259243.1:3958669-3960089 GCF_001594045.1 Atta colombica | reverse complement strand
TCTGCTTCTTGCAAAATAGTCAATACTTTATAAAAACTTGAAATTTACTTATTTTATAGATAAAATATGTATATACTTCTCTATTTCTTTTTTCAATTTGTTTTATATAAAGATAAAATTAATAGTTTAAAAAATATAGTAGGATAAAAAATAAATCAATTTATAAAAGTATGTAATCTTGATATTTATATATAAGATTTATATATAAGATATTGGGTAATATGTCTTCTTTGAGACAATACAATATTTCTAAATCTTATATTGCTTGAGTTTGATAAAATATAAAAATATTTCACATAGTAAACTCAAGTTTTCCAATCATATATAAAGAATCTAGTTGTTTTATGGAAACAACAAATTAAATTTATATAAAAAATCCATTAAAATATTATTTTCGATATAAAATAGCGAAAATACACCTTCTATAGTTTTATCATCGAGAAAGAAATGAAGCATAAAGTATTCTCAATTGGTTTTCAATACTTCTAAGCACAACGCCAGCAGCATTTTCGAGTTGTCTCTTTAAGAGCACGCCTCGCAAAGAATTGCGTTATGAGCGGATTATTATCGTCCTCGTAAACGCGAATCCGTCGACTGTGATTTATTTTTTATGTTTTTTGTTGTTATCTTTGAACATTAACCAGTTTCATTAATTCGGTGATGCGATTACGTTCTAAACAAGATCTGCCATTTAGATGACGAAAAGCAACAGTAATCCGATGGAACAAGCAAAAAATAGATTGTTTTTTGCAAGAATCTCTTTTGCAAGAAGCGTTTGAGAAAAGCAAAAAATGATCTAATTGGTTAAGATATATATTTGCTAACTCTTTTAATATATTTAAAATGTTTAAGAGAAAACTTTCTGTTACTGTATTAATATATATTAATATTATACAAATTATGTTATCATATTTAATATTGCAAATCATAAATTTTCGTCGTTTCCCAATTTTTAATTAAAGTATTTATAAAAAAGAATAATAATTAGACTAAATTATTCTAACTATAAATTAGGTTTTTGATAAATTTTACTAAAATGCAATTACATTTAGAAACCAATAATTAATTTGTTATATTATTATGACTTACGTTATTAGATTCTAAATTAAATCATAAATCGTAAGTTATTATTATTTTCTTTACAAAATGATACTTCTTTCTTCAAAAAAATGTTATAAATTTATTGTTTTGTTTTAACAAAATGTTTAATTGTGAAATCTATTTAATATTAAACTATTTGACCAATTTAGTATGCATTTTACTATTATAAATATGTGCATTAAACCACATTTTTTATTCTATTTAATTATTTAGAAAATTTTATTTTACATTCTTATTTTTTATTTTAGCAAGACTATAAAATTTATTTAATAAAATTGTGTGACCGATTTAGTAAATTTTTAGTATTTATTTGTAAATA
>NW_017259243.1:3956202-3958569 GCF_001594045.1 Atta colombica | reverse complement strand
ATATATATATATATATAATAGGCAATATACTTGCACTGTTTTCAACTTTCTGTCTTTTTCGTTTCTTCGAGATCTTAGCAAAAAATGTCTTAGAAATTTTACAAGCTTCTTCGTAAGGATAGTCAACTAAAATCCCGACCAATCTGTAAGTCATTGACCCTGATGGCAGTCGCTCTCGCTCTCGCCAATTCACTCTCGCTGTCGATTCACCCATTCCCATCGACAAAAACTATCTTGGGGGTGAAAAGAATACATCGTTGGTCTCACGATTCTCAATAAAGAATTCTGAACTTGATCGCGAAAAATAGAAGAAGAAACGAAAGAAGTAAAGAGGTAAAGTATAAAGCATTACGGGATAAACATTTCTTTTAGACTTTTAGACTTTATGAGAGAACCAGAAATTGCTTTATTTTCTATATCTACACGATGTGTATAATTTTATTATTAACAAGTACAAAAAAATGGAATTGAGATACATTAAAGATAATTATTCTTAAAAATTTAAACTGAAAGATTTATCTGTAACTATAAATCGATCTATTGGATTGATATTACTTGAAAAACTTATTTTTTTCTCTTCAAAGAATCTCCTTTTTACATAGTCTTACATACAATTACAATTTGAATATTCTCTTAATTAATCATACTTCATAATATTCCTCTTTAGACATTTTAGAGACAGACACTTGTCTGAGTTTTGGTACAGTCATCCTCTTTTTTGTCTGTTTATCATCCATGGAGATTTTTTAATGAAAAAAATTATGTTTTCCGGACAACATATAAAATGACAAATATTTTTGTTACTTTAATTTTAAAAAATCAAATTATGTCATAAAAAATTATGCGATAATATGTTTTTATTTTATTTTTAAGGAGATGAATTTATTTAAATGATGATGTAAAGTACTACCGTCACGCATTTTCAGATTTTTCAAGATATCACATTTATCACAGGTTTTATCATGTTATCAAGTAGACATTTCAATTTGATGTAACCCCTGCATATAAATCTCTCTCCTAAACTTTCTTTTTCTCCCTCGATGTCTTAAGCGATAATAACAGAAACAGCCCATGTATATCCTAAGGCGAATCCAAATATATTTACCCTCTCATTCAGGAGAATTCAAAAACGGTTACAGAAATCTCGGCATTCAGAATGAGAAAGAAGAAAATCCTGCGAAAGACACGTCTTAAACGATACTCCTACGCGTATAAGTCATCGCCGTTGACCAGCGATATTTAATGCGCATCCGTCATCCCGTCGTAGCTACAGAGATTAATAACTGCTTTTTCTCGCGTGCTCGCGGTGAGGCGCCCATTTGTCTCCGTAAGCCGAGTCGTTACTTTACTTCCATAATAAAATATATTCACCGCGATTAATGAGCGCGCGTATCGATGAGACCCGTAAAAATTAATTAAAGACTCAGTTCTCTAGAAAAACTGTCTAAGCGAGTCCGTTTAAAAGCTTGATGTCGCTTTTAAAACAGTTTTAACCACAACTGAGTGTTTAATATCTATAGATGGCTATATTAATTAAGATTTTAGTGAAAAGAATCGCGTGCGCGCCAGTAAAAGAAAATTTATTTTCTTTCGCAAAAAAAAAGATTATGATTTTATTAATACGTTTTTCAGAAAGTTATCAAAATATATATGTGCGAAGAAATATATATATATATATATATTTCCTTAAGAATTAAGATAATCGTGCAATTGAAATATTTACAAGTTAAAATTTAAAGCGAGTATAATTATATAATTTAAAATATCTTTTATCTGCTAAACTAAATATGATTTTCTTCACATATCTGTATTAAAATATCTTTGTAGTTTAAAATATCTTTTATTTAAAAAAAATCTTTTATATAATTTATAATATACTTATAATAATTTATATAGACGTGAACTATTATTGTTTACGTGTGGATCTGTGATGCTGCTTCAAAACTTAAGCAGATGCAAGAGGCGTCCACGACTTTATCCCAGAATCAGACGTGATTTATCGATGGGATTTCACACAGGCTAAATTGCGATAGACGTGCTAAGCATGTCGTGGTAAAAATAAGGAGAAAGAGGAAGAACGAAGTATAAGAGTACGAAGCATCGTATTCATTAGCACAAGATGCGTTTCTCGAGAATTCTTTAGATATCGTGACTATCATAAATCATTTGAAAAGCGGAATGATAACGCATAAACTTTATTGGCTCTGACTGGTCGAGTATCTAGGATGTGGCAATAGCTTATTTGAAAGATACAGGGGTATATTGCGAGTCGTATAAAAAAATATATGAAGTTGTTAGACATTTAATCCATTTATATAGGCAGAAAATGTGCTGTACGAAAATTATAGCCCACTCACTCATAGACAA
>NW_017259243.1:3941383-3956102 GCF_001594045.1 Atta colombica | reverse complement strand
TATATATATATATATACCAAGAGAAAAAAATTAGATCTGAAAAAATTAGATCTATTTCACTCTAAAAAAATGGTTTCAGTTAAGTGCATTCCAAGGTATTTATTTTTACATTATTCCCAAGAATTATAATCAAACGACATCTAAAAAATCAATCGAAGCGAAGAACAAACTTTCCGTCATATCGCTCATCATGACTTATCCTCCGATCGTAAAGTATTAGTTATGGAGAAGCTTCGTCGAATTCTAATGCTAGGCAATATGCAGTAGCCATAATCTGCAAAGCAAATTCGTTTTACTATCTATGTGTCGCCCGGAAATCTGCAAAGAAAATACATCGCTATTGCACAAATTACGAATCAATCTCATTCTCGCCAGACGTTCAACGTTCATTAAACAAACACGCAAGAACAGATGGCTTTTATCGACTTTAAATATATAAATAAATATATATTATATAAATATATAAATAAAAGAAATGAAATAAATAGTAGCATATAAATGATAGTAGCATATAAACGATAGTAGCATATAAACGAAAGAAAAGTGGGAAAGAATAACATGCCAGACGAAATAAGAAACGGGCGCCAGTTGAAGCATTCTGTTATCTATAACGCGCGTAACGAAGATCAAAATCTTTTTGGAATAATCATGCGTTTGATTTGATTTTTTTATTACAGGCTAAATTGCGAGCGATATACGAAAGTTATATCTCCTTCGAAATCGTCGATCAACGACACGCCGCTGGCGTTCCTGCAAAAAGTTAATAACATCTCCGTGAGGAGACTTCGTACAGACATTTTACTGCGGAATTAATTCACATTGTATGTGGATAAATACATAGACGGTATCCATATTCTCGTAACGATAAGAATCTGAAATGTTGCATTATTAGATAGTACTGGACAAGAGAACGTACGGAACATAATTATAGTTGCCACCTCATCTTCCCGTAATCATACTCTTTGAGCTTTTATCTGGAAGTGTCATCTACGTGTTTGCACGATTAAATAAAATTTGTGGAATGTCCATATGATTTTTCAGGAATGTCCATTCATTTTACAGGATGGTTGGGAGCAATGTCGACGGGTGTCGCCCTGCTCGTGTCGCCGATTACAATAGCATTTTGCCGAAAAAAAAGTACAAGAGTAACAGCAGTTTTGGGTGGTCTTGTTACCGCCCTTGGCTGCCTTTTTACTTCCTTCGCTTCACAATTTCATCAATTATTCTTCAGCTACGGCACTGTCGTTGGTAAGTAAAAATTGCAAACGGAAAGGACTATTTACAGTAACACAATTAACAGTAACAATAAACATAAACTCGTAACTAGAAATTATTCTTATAAACGACGCAAAGATATTGAAATTTAAAAAAAAATTAAACAACTGTATCAAAAAGTAAAAATATTTTTTTTTGTATTTTAGAGAAGAAACGTCGTATTAAATTCGTGATGTTGGTACACCATATTTTCGGTTTTGATTTTTTTTGTATAAAAAATGCGGAACTTTTTTTATTTTAATAAAGAAAACTGTAAAACTATAAAAAGTGCTACTGACATTATTTTTTTTATATTAATAGAACAACGTGCTAACTTCACAATTTAAATTTATGTGAATCTATGAATTTAACATGATATTTTATTAATATAAAAAAAATAATGACAATTTCAATAGCACTCTTTATGTTTTTATAGTTCTATAGTTCCTTATAAAAATAAAAAAAGAGTTCCATATTTGTTACGTTGAAAAAAACCAAAATTGAAGAAGTAGCAGCCAGAACTCTGTTTAAAAATCGTAGAGCATAGAATTTTTCTAGAACTAACGAGAAATATCACTGAAATTGCGATAAATTAACGGCACTTTTTTTCAAATGTCATGATGTCTTATACATTTAAAGTCTATTAAAATTGATATCTAATTGTTGGAATTTTATTTTCAAATTACATATATTGGTACAACTCGAGCGGATATTCAATTAACAATAAAATTGCTTTCTTTTTTAAATTACTTGATACAAGTTGTTAATTTTTTAATTTAAATTGTTAGTTTTAATCATTATCATAATTAATATATTATTATAAGTGGTAATAATAATATCATAATAAACTATAACAACATCTTGATATTTGCAAGAGAAAAATATGTCACCACATTGTTAAATGTTTGGTTATATTATTATTTTAGCAAGTGCGTCATCTTTGTTTTCGCCTAAATCTATATTCGTTACTAATATTAGTCTATTAGTTCCATCCATTTCCACCCTAACTTTCCCTCTTATGCAAAACTTTGCGAAAACGATTACAAGCACCAATTTCGAAAGTGTAAAATAGTCGGCGAAAAAATGATACTGTTTTCCCCGATCCTATGAACAAACAAGAGATAGTTACAATGATTTGAATCATCGATATATTTTCTTCCATAGGGATTGGGGTTGGAATGACACGAGACTGTAGTACGCTGATGGTAGCTCAATATTTCAAGAGGAAGAGAGAATTGGTTGAAATTTTTATCGTCTCAGGAAGCGGCTTAGGTATAGCAGTTATGTCTGCTTTTATAAAAGGAGCAATCACGTATGTATATATTACGTAAACACATAATTACAATTACATAAATTGTAATAAATATTATCAAGAACTTATTTCAATGTACTCAATTATTGTTTTACAAATACGCGTCCATGTAAAATTTCCTTTTATCTAAAAAGTATTGTAATTAATACACAGAATGTGTATTAATTAATGCATAAATTCTGCGATTAATACACAATGACTTTTCGTCATTGAAAGAAACCAGTTAAAGTTCATATAAGAATTTTTTATTACAGTAAAATCGGATGGCGACTTGGCCTTCAAGCTGTCACGGGAGTGGTCTTTCTCACTTTTATTCTCGGCACTTTTTATCGTAGCGCTTCACTGTATCATCCTCAACGAAGAGCAATTTTACACTTGAAAAATCAAAAACGCAAAATAAAGGACAAAAATAAACCCACTGACAAACCACCGTTTTTCGATTTTAGCACTTTGAAAAGTAAAACAGTGCGGATTCTTTTAGTATCTACCAGTATTTCGGCATTCGGAATCAATACGCCGATATTTTATCTGGTAACTATGATGAGTGAATTTGGAAGTATAAGTGACGCCATATGTATTCTATCTACCTTCTACGTTTTTTTAATCAACAATTCATGCGAAACAAATTTTCTATTATTTTCATACTATTAACGCAAAGAGTATTTTAAAACATTAGTAGCGAATAAAGCAGAAAATATTTTGAAACACTTCAGTAACGTTATAATAATGTTATAACGTTGCTGGAATGTTTCCAAATGTTTCTTGCTTACTGGGGAAATTACATCAAAATTGAACGGACTTGGATCTCATAAATATTATTTAACATAAAATATCGTTTCCTTCTGTAACAGTCATTTTTAACTGTCTAAAAGCAATATGTAATTATTAAACGGTTACTTAAAATAACAAAAATTCATAATTTGCTGTAATGATAATACAAATTAATACATACATTGACTTGTTTTCTCGACCTTAATCACAAAAAACGATAAATATTAAAATCCGCTGCACATATATCGCATAAATAATTTTTTATGCAGGCGCATCAAGCGGAAGAAGAAGGTCTTGGTGATACTGTCGTCCTACTACAGGCTTATCTCGGGTTAGCTTGGACTCTTGGCTGCGTAGCTTTTGGACTTCTAGTCGTTCATCGCAACGTTGAATGCAGGATAGCCCGCCAATATCTTACACAAGCAGCAGTCTTTGTGTGTGGACTTTGCATTCTTGCTCTTACCGCCGTTCAAGGAAATTATCACGGATATGTTATGTTCGCATGGATTTACGGTAAAGTTTCATTCATTACTTTTATTGAATAATATACATATAAGAAGATAATTTCTAGATACAAAGATAATTCCTGAATGCTTTGTCTTTTTTCCGAAATAACAAAATTTATGAAAAATTTATGATTTAACATCGAAACTCTTAAAGTTATCATAGCAAAAGAGAAGTAATAGGCTAGTAATAGCTCTAGTGACAAGCAATCTGTCTTTTCTTCTCTGTCTCTCGCAATAAAAGATTTTAAGAGCACATTACGAGTAATAAAAAAAAACTGATTTTCCTATAGGCATCTTTTGCGGCGGCTATCATTACAGTCTGAAGATGTATACATACGAAAGAGTAAGAGCGCGGAACTTTGCCAGAACGTGGGGTTTTGTTCAATGCTCTCAAGCGATACCAATTGCAATCGGAGTACCAATATCAGGTAAAAAAGTCTAATATAGTAAAAAATCTGATATAGTTATATCTTAACGAGTATAATTAGTCTGAAAAATTTATAATGAGTAATTTATATTGTCTCATTCGATCGATACTGTCTCATTTTAATCAACGATGAAGTGTTTCACTTCTAACAAAATTTTTAAAAAATTAAAAAAAACGATTGTTAGAAATATCAGTATTCAATTCTATTCCTTAATGAACATCCTGAAACATCGAGCACACTACATTATAATGCAGAGTGAGGAAAAATATATTTTGCAGGATATATAAATGTAGGTTGTGGTGGTAAGGCTGGCTACTACTTCAGCTCGACATGTGTTCTGGTTGGCAGTTTTACACTCTTCTTCATTGATTTGCATAGAAGAAATTTATCAAGACATAAACACACCAGAGCTAATGGTAAAAAACATATATGCTCCTCGGACAGTTGTCCTCAACGACGAAGATTATCGTTCAGTCAAGAACCTAAAAACGAGGGAACTCACGCCGCTGCTGGAGCAGCCGGAACGACGGCTGCAGCACTCATTCTAGGGACCGATATTGCTCCAGCACAAGGTTTTTTCTTTTATATTCTTTTTCCAATTTTTACAATGAATAAGAAGAAAAAAAAATTGAGAGAAAGAGAGAGAGAAAGAGAACATAGAAAACAATTCTTATTAAATATTATTTTATTGTTTATAATTAGAGTCCGATCAAAACTTTTATCGAAACTGAACTTTTACGAAACACTCAGTTGCATATCAATTTCAACCAAAACTGAAACCAAAAATTAAAAAAATAGAAATCCTATAAAGGCCATATATATAAATAGGTCATGCCTATATATTATATATTTTTTCTTCATAAGTATCATAATTTATCGAAACAATAATTAAAAGGCCAAAATCGAAAACCAAAATTTCGATTGTCAATTCGGTCAATTTTGACCAAAGAATATAAGTATTTCTTCTTCATAAACATCATAATTTAATTATTGAAACAATAATTACACATATTAAAATTAATATTTATGAAGAAGAGTTATATATAGTTTCGATCGAAACTAACACGTAATAAGTGTTCGTTTTCAGTTTCGATAAAAGTTTTAGTCGGACTCTAATAATAATGTATTTTATGTAATATAAAATATAAAATATTTGTAACATATTTTATCCCTCAGTCTTAGCAATACAACATTTGTAATATTATTGCAGTATTCCTGAAACACTGCAAGATATAGTATATCTAGATCAAACGTCTACAATTATTTGAGGAATAAAAGTAAAGCTCACATTGAAAAGAACTCACTCAATTTTGTAATTGTGCATTCTCTCTCATTCACGAAGATGCGATGAATATGCTATATCTATAATTATTATGCTATATATATAATTATTATTATATTGGAATAATCATACTGTATATATGAGTATATAATCTCAAACTCTGATCTTACACTATTACTTTTGATTCTTTTTATATTATTTCTTGAAGTATTTATCATAGATTAATAATAACTCAAGTAAAAAAAACTAAATCTTTGATTTTTTCTTATTATTTATATACCTATTTATATAATACATTCAATCTTTCAAATAGCCAAATTGATATTTTTATTTTCGTTTGTATAACAAATGAAGCATATTGTAAAATGCGAAATAAAACTTTGCATAGTAATGATATTATAAATGCACTAAATACTTAACATAGCTGTTGTTTTATTGTCCTAGGTGAAGGGATAGACGCTTTAGGAATAGATAAACCGGAACTCACGTGTATCTCGGAGGAAGGTATAGCTGACATGGATTTACCTGATAATTTACTGGAAGATTTCGATTATATAGGCGATTGTATAACTTCGTGCAACAAGGTCGAGAACTATCTTATGCTCTCAGAATTCGAAAACAATCTGATTGCTGAGATGCCAATTATTATGGATCGTTGTGGACGCAGATGGTCCCTGGGCCGATCCAAGACAAATCAATCTAATTGCGATCAGATTAGTGGCGTTCAATCAACAACTAATGAGCAAGATGTCAAACCGAAATGGCGTTTCATGAATGTACCACCTAATACTAACACCAGAACAATTACTGTTATTGACGAAGCTAGTACATAATTCCGAGCACGGATAATGGAACATTAATTTTACCCTTATGAAAAAATGCTACTGGATTCGCAAAAAAAAAAAGATTAAAAATAATTAGAAAACTATTCAAATACTATATTCGATACTATTCGTTTCAATTTCTCACTTATCCAATAGTTTTACCCATGACAGTAAAGAAAGATTAGAAAAATAACTATATATCAATAATTGAAGAATGTAAAGATATAATACGCAAAACACGAAACTTGTAGCATATTTTCAATATAATTTTTTTTAAATACAATATAAAATTTAAATTAAATACGATCATAAAATTTAAAAAATGTGCATTACACAGAAAATTTAAAAACTTAAAAATATTTTATTAACTTTAATTTTTAAATATAAAACATTACAATTCTAAACAATGCGGAACAAAAATGTACCTTGTTGAATGCACTACCAGGGATGATTTTAAAAAATTCATTCTCATTTATTAAATTTTTATAAATGTCAGACGTTAAAAGACATCTAGACATTTTTTGACATTCAAAAAAATGAAGACTAAAAATATTTTATCAAATTTATTAAATCAAATTTTTTAATCGTTATTTGTTATTAGAACATACACATCTTCTATTGAACTTTCAAAATAATCAAAAAGAAATATTATGAAAAGATAAAAAAGGATCAGTGGAATATGAAATACTGACTGAGTTATTCCGGCCATATATATAATCTATTAATATTTAATTGTAAATTATTAAATATTAAAGTATCCTCAATTGTTTATCCGTCATTTATTTAAATATACATAAAAGCTAATTTATGTATACGTAATGCTAATTTATGTAACTTAATACAGTGAACGTAATCCGAACACGGGTCATTTGATTCGTAATGTAATTAAGGACAATAACATCAGCTTTCGACAAAAAAAACTACGGGAACCGTCCAACAAAAAAATAACCTTTGATTCGCGTCGTATCTTTTTAAATTTCCTATTAATTGCCTGAAATAAAAAATAATCTGTTATTATTATTAATTTAATTTATCAATGTATTATGTTTTCGAAGAATAGCAAGTTTAATAGTTACATAAATTAAATGGTAAGCTCTTTGTATGAATATTGCGGTTTATAATGATTGTTATCGATTAATAAGGCAGATGAAAATACAATCGTAGTGGGCATTATATATTGTCCTTCTAAATCAATTTGAATAATTAATTGGAGTATTTGATATTCTCTTCAGTTTGATGACTTTTTGTCTAATTTTTTACGTATTTATCTGTATCTATATTTCTATAAAAATTGATCTAATTTAATTTCCCTATTTATTAAGTAAAATTCAATAAAGTAATACAAAGATATTTTATCAGATATTTTACGAGAACAATTTAGATCTTAATCGTTTGTTTATAAACGATTGAAATATGTACCTTTGGCTACGATTGTACAGCTAAATAAACGCAAACTGTGCAAATGTATGAAAAGATTGTATGTAGACACGTTAGTTTAAGTTTTGGGAACTAGTCCGATCGCCTTTAAAATATAATGCGTCGTGAAAATATAAAAATACAAAGTGCATATATACGTAAATATTATTATAATGGCGTTCTCTTTTTTGGGATTTGATTCACATAATGAAATCCGTTGAGTCCAACGATGGATTCAAAATATAATAATGTGCATCTAGTAATTTATTTATCGAACTATTTATACTAGTATGTAAATATTCGATACTCATACCATATGTATACACTGAATTTTAAGTGTATCTATGTTTTTAATTAAATGATTAAATGTCGATGATATTAAATATATAATAATCATCGACATAGATTAGTATGATCTATAAAAAGTATGTTTTTCATTGATTGATATGCAAAAAAGCAAAATTATGTTTTTGTTGAAACATAACTTTATCGAATACGTAAAGATTGTTTATATTAATTAAACAATAAGAATAAAACAAAATATAAATTTCGTAAATTCACGAATATTAATTATTTAATTAATGAAAACGAATATTTAAGCAATAAAATAATAAATATTTAAGATACGCTTATTTATGAATGTACTTGTTTTTAGAATTATTTACAAAAAGAAGTTTTGCTAAAGTATCTAAAAATTTAATCAGATGCAAATTTAAAAATAACTTTTTTAGACTTTCAAAATAATTATGTAAACTTAAAGAATGTGAGAAATGTATATAGCGCACATATACACACATATACATATATACATACACAAGCAAACTATATACACATATAAAAATTGTGTTCATAATTATTTATTCTATTTTTATTGACCAATATATTTTTATAATTTATTTGCTCTGTTATTATTCTGTTATTATTTTTTCGCTATAAACTAAAATTTAAAAAATAATAACAAAAATCTCTAAACGTTTTTGTATAATAATACAAAACGTTTTTGTATAAATAAATATTCAAAATGACATATTTCAAAATAACATTTAAAGTTTCCAAACATTTCCATTAGAGTACAGATAAAAAATATTTATAGAAACAAACTTTTAAAGTAAACCGTCATTAAATCTGTATTGCTTTTAAATGCTATCTGGAATAACCTGTAAAATTTTTCATAATTTTTTGTTATTTTAAAATATGTATAGTGCATCTTTAAGTGTTCTTGACTACAAAAAGTTTTGACTACAATTCAAGTTCAATTACAAAACAGTATCTAGTAACCAATTTGAGCGTCTTACATAATTATTTGAATAGTTCAAACATAACTACAGTTAGATCTGTATCTAGCTAAATTTTTAGCTGCTAAATTTTTAGATATTTCAACAAAACTTTCGTGATCCAATTAATACAAATTAATAACATTAAAAATTGATGCCCTTTAAAAGACAATGTAAAATTCGCCGAACAAAAAATTTTTATATCCAGTTTGAATTATAAATGTCTTTTTTTCGCTCTCAAATTAAATGAGTTCCCCTTTGATCGTAGGAAACTCACTTAAAAGATATTCAAAAAAATAATGGAAAAATTAATTGAGAAATTAAAAATAAAAGAAAACATGTTTATTTTTTATAGTTTTGATATATATAAATTGCTAAGTCAAGAATGTTGCATTAAATTTTTCTGAGATTCGGTTTACATAAAAAAATATCTATATAGGTATTAAATAATTACTTAGCAAAAATAATTACCAAACTTGTCTATAATGAAAAGCAAATCGCTAAATATATTCTAGCGATAAAAATAAAATTGAAAAATTACAAAACATATTGTATTGTCGTAATGTTGATATAAAAATGTGATTCGAATACGTAATCCTTGTATATGCGTTATTTTATTCTTTCATATCCTGATTACAGAGTTTTTTACATCTCTCTACAAAAAGTCTCTTAATTTTAAGTCACCGTTTTATCAGTATGGAACAGCCACACCATAACTCGATAATGGACGCAGAAATGCAGTCTGAAATTACAGTCGAATTAGAAACAGCACAGTCAAATGGTCCTATTACTCTTCCAATGAATGTGATATCGATATCATTGCGTTAATTGCGAATTCCTAGTCTACTCACTAGTTTTAAACGAAGCATATATTTATTGTGCACGGTTCGTTATGTTTAATTTAGTGACGTTAAAGACGTTATATCTTTGAATTATCGATCGATTCTTCTTCTAATAAATATTCCGAAATACTCATTTAAAAATAAAAATAGATAATTCGCATTTCACAAAAAAAATTCAAAGTAATAAAATGTAAAAAGCATTAAGTTTCTTATATTAATTACAAGGCTTTAAATATTCAAAAAGTGTGATCTTATATATTATTCTTTCAATTCATCTCTCTTTTTTATTGGAAATCGGTTTTCATAATTTGAAGTATAGGTATACGAAGTCTAATAAAAAAATAAGCGAACTTTTTTAATTACTCGATAACAGAGCGTCCTAGCAACGTGCGGTTTGCAGCACTATCGTTATAATCTTCCGAATAATTGGCTTTTTAAAATTGTTTACATTTCGTTTAGTTTCAGAGTTATCAACCGTCAGTACTACGATGGTGTTTTGAAAAGATTGCGCATAAAAATTTGCAAAAAGAGACCACAGTTGTGGCGAGACAACTCATGGTTCCTTTGCTCTTCGCCATGACAATGCGCTTGCCCACTCAGCCTTGTCAATTCGCAAATTTTGTGCCAAAAATCAGGTAATTGTTCTCCCCCAGCCTTCCCAGATCTTGCTCCCTACGACTTTTTCTTGTTCCCAAAATTAAAATCAGTTTCCAAAATAAAAATTTAGTTCGAGGCGAAAATCGTCACGAACACTAAAACACGTTGCACTCAAATAGTATAATAACTCTGAAACTAAACGAAATATAAACAATTTTAAAAAAGCCAGTTACTCAAAAGATTATACATTACAATAATGCTGCAAACCACACGCTAGGACGCTCCGAGTAATTAAAAAAGTTCGCTTATTTTTTTATCAGACCTCGTATATATTCAATTAATTAAATTTAGTAAATAACTCATTATTGATTTGATTAAATTAAAAAATAATTTAAAATTCATTTCTCTTTGATTAATGATTTTTAAATATATAGTGATAATTGAAATAAGATGACAATTTCGTCCGACTTATCATTTGATACTAATTAAAATATACTAATTTAAATATACTAACTAATTTAAATAAATATTATTAGTCGTTATTTCTTATTTGTTAAAAAATTCTCATGGAAATATATTAAAAAATAAATTAAATTTCGCATGAGCGCACATATATCATATATTACACGTCTCACGTTAATTAACACGCAATAGTGTGCGTGGTGATTGGTACGGTGCGAACGATAAGAGGTAGCACAGCGACAGACAGTCGCTACAAGACGCCTCACGATCAAATGTCCCTGTGGCATGAATCTTGATAATATATTCTTAGAAAAAAAGCCACTAACTACGCAAAATTTTCAAGGTAAGTCGGTATGCTTTTATAAAATAATTTCCGGTATTCTTTTTACAATAGAATTTTATGATAGAATTTTGATCGCATTTTTTTTTTACAAATTTCCATTTTATTACTCTTAAAATAAATTTCATTTCTTATTTTGGCGAAACTTAATATAATGAAGTTTTCTGCTAAAAACTTGATCGTATGACTCCTTTCACTAATATGGACGATTCGATATAACAAATGATTTCATGAAATTACTTATAAAAAATGATCTATTTATAAAATCCATTTGTACTTATTCTTCCTCTAGTTGATGCATTTATACATGTGTATTTTCATGTATGATTCCATTAGCGATATAATTAGAGAATATAATTTTCTACTGTTAATGTTACCAATTGGTCAATCATGAACATTATAAATCACAAGGAGGATCCTGCCTAAGGTCCTCTGAATCATCTTAACTGTATCCTTTATGAACGGCCATGTATCACTTCAACCTCTTTTTCTATCAATTTAAGACTCGCGTCTCTTTATCATTTTTTTTATGTTTGATCCATCGATCAATATTATTGTATCGCCACTAATCTTAATCAATCCAATAAGGAATATAGCGAAGAATGCATTGAATCCAAGCGTAGATGTAGAACGCATCGAACTATATAAGAATAACACAAGATAAGAACAATGCGTCTTACAGCATTGAGGACGAAACGAGAATGGCGTATGGGAAATTGCACGTATTACCATTGAGTCTCTTCATCTTAATCCCAGTGACATTTGTAATTACGTAAGTCCGCAATTTTTAAATGAGGCTAGATCAAATTATTAGCTTAAAAGCTACAATATATATACATATATATATATATATATATATACACACACACGCGCGCGCGCGCGCACACACACACACACACACACACACACACACACACACACACATTTTTCCAAGATAGATAAAAATGTTGCAGCCTTTTATTAATAAGTCTTGACTTGAAATATTCTCTTTATACTCAATTAGTTATTCCTTTTTAAAACGTGAAAATCATTATTAAACATGAAATTCCCAGCAAATAATGAATATAACAGCCATATATGTCAAATATATATATTTATATAATTATATATGATAGTTATGTATGTTTACTAAGTTATTTTATATAGAATTCATGACTGTGACTCAGTCATTATTAACATAAACATAACAAAAAATTTAGAAAATATTTATTTCAGAATCTTTAAAACAAAATAAGAATTTGCTTAGTTTATTTAAAAATAAATCGACTTTGATACTATTTTATCTTTTATGTAAATAATGTTAAATTATTATCAATCTGTTTCTTTTAAAATAAAAGTAATCATCATATCAAAATATTCGCAATAAATACAATATATAAGATGTACTTAACAAAAATCTGCTTATTCGTTTAATGCGTAACCAAAACGTTATTTTCTTTCATTATATACGTTATATCTACATTATATCTAATTCAAATGATTTCAAAAATTAAATTGAACTTATACTTCGATATCTGTGTCTCCTTATAAAATAAATAAGATATAAATATATGTGTACAAAAATCAATTGAAAATTAAGAAAAATTATTTGATTTTTAAATGTCTATAGCAAATACATGTCAAAATTATTTAACGATCAAGAGCTAACCATAAAAGAACTTTGCAAGCAAGTCAAGGAAGTCGAAGAAACCTGAAGCATTATATACTCGCTCGCGCTACTCAAGTTTATAGTTTACAAATGACTCATGTTTCAGATACACTATATCGGTGCAATGGGACCACGTGGTACCTGGATTCCCTTATATATCGGAGACTGGAACATTGTCACCAGAATCCTGCATATTCGCACAATGTCTGAACATCGCAGCTCTTTTACGTATGTAAACACAATTCCAAGAACTTTATAGACTAATTATAAGTGAAACTTATCTTATACTTTAGACAGAGAATTTAAGTCACGAGTCATATAAATGAAAATAAAATCTATGAATTAATTATTAGACATCTACAAATATGTAAAAAAAAATCTAAAAGAAAGTGTAGAGAATGATTAGGAAAAATGGAGATAAAAATAACTTCAGAAAAGTTTTCTTGAACGCAATAAAAAGAATTCAATTTGCATCTTTTACACAGTCGGGTGCTGTGTTTACATCAGGCATCGACAAGTACTGCAATGGCAGATAGAAAGAGGCCACGATCTTGTAGACAAAAAGGTTATCGCGGTGACAACGTGCTGCGGAATCCTTGCTTGCTTTGGTCTCGATATACTAGCCAATTTTCAAGAAGCTCGCGTAATCGCGGCTCATATGGTTGGAGCGATGACTTGCTTCTCTGCTGGCACTCTCTATTTCTGTCTTCAGGTATACCGTGATGCGAATCATTACGTTTTATCACGAACGTTTCGATGTCAAAGACAATGTTAATTTATTGATGATATTGCATCATTCTTTGGCACAGAACTAAAAGAACATTTGAGCTAGTAATGTCAGATTGGCTTTCTTTCCGGTCAATCATTTGACATTAGGAGACCTCTGCGAAGTTGGTACTTCATTTTTCAAAAAATGAAATTTTGGTCACAGTTCCGAATGCATCCCGAAAAGTTCTGCTCAAAATTAAAAATAATTCCGGTGAATTAACACAAAAAATCGAAAATTAAAAATTTGGGGTGCCAACTTCACAAAACGCAGAACGAAAAATCGCGATATTTTCTAAATCATTAGTCCTAGAACTTTAAATGAATAAATATAATAACTTTCGATAAAACTCTTAGAGTGCTATTCAGAACTGTCAACAGAACTGCCGTAACGTTCAAAAATTTTTTGTCCCTCAGATATAAGAGAATCAGACATAAAAAAATCGCGATATTTCTTAAACTTGTTGTCATTAGCTTCGAGCATTAACTTTCGTTAGAACTCGGGGTGCTATCCAAAACTGTCGACAGAATTGCCAGAACTTTTAAATAATTTTCATCCCTCGGGTATTAAAAATTTTCGATTCAATAAACGAAAAATCGCGATATCTCTTAAACCGTTAGTCCTAGTGCTTCGAACATTAATAACTTTCGTTAGAAAAAATTAAATAAATTTCTAACATCCAAGGAGTGTTTTATCAAAAGTTATTATCATTTAAAACGCTAGGACTAAATTTAGAAAATATCACAATTTTTCGTTCTGCGTTTTATGAAGTTGGCTCTCCAAATTTTTAATTTTTAATTTTCGATTTTTTGTGTTAATTCGCCGGAATTATTTTTAATTTTGAATAGAAACTCCAGAACTCTTCGGGGTGCATTCAGAACTGTGATTAAAATTTCATTTTTTGAAAAATAAAGTCACCAACTTCACAGAAGTCACTAAGAGGCTTTTCTTATATTTCCTATCAAATTTTTAAATTCCCATTTTACTATTATGTTCC
>NW_017259243.1:3934566-3941283 GCF_001594045.1 Atta colombica | reverse complement strand
TTATATATTATATATTTCTTTTATTTTTATAAATTTAATTTAAGTTCTATTCTGTTTATTTAATCGCTTTGCACAAACTTAATGCAATAATACTTTCAAGGAGTAAATAAGCTCCGTAAATATTTTCATGTAAAAAAAATAATTTTATCATTAAAATCATTTATATATTATCATAAGATAATTATCTATTTAGACATATTTGAGCTACAAGATGATACCAGCCGTAAATGGTATAATTATTGTTTATTTGCGCGCAATTCTCTCAGCTCTTACGTTAATATTGACGATCGCTACAATTATTCCTGGCTACATCTCAATGTCAGAATTTCAAGGTATGTAAATACTTGTTATTATAAAAACTAATTTTTATAATGAGTAATCTACCTATACAGTTATAATCTATAACATATGCTTAGACTGAAATTTCTCAGTTATTCACATAGAGAATGAGTACATGTTAAATATTTTTTTTAATTTATGTTAGACATTAAATTTATGTTAAATGAGTGCAAACAAATTAAGTATATATAAAACTTTTAACTTTATCATTAAATAAAATGTGGAATTAAACTGAAGATAACTCGAATATTTTTAAAAAAAATTCAAGTAATCAAAATATAACGTGTTACGCAGGTAACGATTACAAAAAGTGGTTACCGGCAGATGGTGGTTGGGGCTGGCACGTCGCGAGTACTATATGCGAATGGATTCTCGCGATCGTCTATTGCGCGTTTCTTCTTACTTTCGTTCCAGAATTCCGATTAATTAATTTTGAAGACCCCGTTGTTACGGTATCTTGATGTTTTACCACTATTCATAGTAGCGATCACTTCATTCAGAAAACTACGTTTATGCATATACATATAATTAAAATACATAATTTTATTTTAGCTAATATATTTGGATAAAATCGAGAGCTCGACAACCTCAAACAAACCGGAAGGAATCACGCCACAAGACACGTAAATTTTTTATAACTTATACTTAATTAATATAATTAATATTATATATAAATGATCTTTATCCTTCAAAGTAAGACCTATAATTATGATTTACATAATTATGACTCTAAGTTTTATTTGGAATTCTGATTTAAAACGTGTATGGCAATTCTTAAGTCAGAGTTACGTTATTGTTATTATTAAAAAAAATAAAAAATTTATTAAATAAAAATTTATTAAACAAATAAAATATATTTTATAAACAATTTATCTTACATTTTTCTATCATTTTCCTACTACATTGATTTTTCAATTCCTTTTTTTCTATATTTATATGTTTAAGAATTTTGTTTAAAAGAAATTATTTGTTATATTTTTTTCTGAGATTTTAATTATGTGTTATATTGTTTTAACAGTATTATATTTAATATATCATGTTTCATGGAATCATACAAAATATATTCTGTAAAAGTAAATATTGTAATAAAAAAATATTTCTTTAAAAAAGAAAAAATATACACCAAGTGCATAAAAAAGATATCCACGATTAAGTTTATCCTAATCTGTTATAACTTTTATTTATCTTAAGATAACAGATGTATGGAATGCATTTATCATACATTTATCCAAATATTTTTATTAAATCGATGCATATATGCATCTAGATATATAGTATATTAATGAAATTACCACACATCCGTTACTTCAACAAAAACATCAATTCATTACTCACCAATCCGATACGCAACAGCGGAGTTATATCTGCAACGTCGCTACGATGTGATTCTGTAACAAATAAATTAAAATCCAAATTAAAACAAAGCAGAAAAATCAATTAATATTTTTAAAAATATTTACTAAACGCAAAGTTCTTTTAAAAATTATCATATAATTTTCAAAATTTGTATAAGATTTTATAAAAATAATTATACATTTTCTAAAAAAAAATCTTAAAAATGCATATTTATCGAATTTCAAAATAATTTTAAATAATTCTTTTCTTCTAATTATCATTTTTAAAGTATTGTAAAATAAAACGACTCAAGAATAAACAGAAGAAAGATATTGATTTTACATAAACAAAAAATTATATTTACCGTAAGGTTGCTCCGCCGGTGTCCGATGCCTCTCCCAGACCTCCTCCTCCTCTCAGAATTGAGTTGACATCCTCTAGCACGAGACACTCGCGTAAAACACTCGCGAATTCACTACAATCGCGCGCGGACTAATTATTTATAAAAGTCTTTCGCATTGAACTAGAATTCCACCGAATAGGTTTTATGAAAAGTCTATTAGTCCGATAACTTCAACGGCACTACCGAAACAAACGCGCGACGCGACAAACCGGCTATGGTTCGTTTATTTTCAATTAAATCGGCGACGAGGGTACGTTAGTTTCCCCGTCATTGGATTTTTACATGAAGAGAATGTGATTTTATTCAAGTATTTAAAAATTTATCTAGATATATTATTCAGATAGATACGAAAATTTTTAGATACTTGAAAAAAACCGTTCTTTTCGTGTATTTCCTCTGGGTACTGAGTCCTCTCATCACGTAAAAGTCGTACTCGTGAGAGGGAAGATGTCATCTGAAAAATATAACACATATAGCTATTATATCTATATTACTATGCAATTAACTTTTAAAAATGTATATCAAACACACGCTAATTCGTCACCATTGCGAAATAAATTCAGAGCGGAAAAGGATTAGAGTCGATAAAATGGACTAGAGATAAATAAAAAAGAGGAATATTTCTTTTATTACCGAGAAATAGTTTCAAAGTTACGCTTAATTTTTTATACGGATCGTATAAAACGAAAGATGCACAAAAACGAAAAATTAATTAAATTATTATATAAACTATAATATTAGTTCTCAAAGTAGAAATAGCATGAATTACATTATTTGAGAATATTTATTAGCGTTACTTTTTATGACTCGTGTAATATCATTCGAAGAACATAATCGAAATACACTCAAGCGAGAAAAAAATTTACGTTAAACAAAAATAATTGTCATCCGTAATTCGTAAATTTCGTGTCACGAAATCGTAATAAATTCTGTTTTCTAATCTTTTGATTCCAAATGAACCGTACGAAATATCTATTTCATAATATATGATTGTTATCTCGATCCTTCTATGAATAATTAATCGTGCGAGCTAATAATCATATACTAAGGTACAACGTTTCGTACATTATCTAGCATTTTTTGCAATTACGTTTCAAAAAAAAATGTGAAAAAGAGCGGCACGCGACACAGCTACCTGCCTGTACGAGCGTCGATAATGGAATGATTGCGCAGTGACTACGCGTAAACATGACGTCGTCCTACCCGTCCGCCCGGCCGCGTCAAAGTAAACCACAAGGTCGCGCATCATATAACGGTCAAAATATTAACGTATATTACAAAATAAATAAAATAATCTAGTCGTTACATTTTGAATATTCTCCAATGAATAGATTTTATTGCACGGTTTTTGCTTTACTTCTTACATTCGTTACGCACTCAGCTCATGAATATTTTAGATATTTCAATTGTGTTGCAATAAGCGATTATTATAATTCGTTATTATTGTAACTTTTTATTATATAAAATCTTTGTACAATATTCTTCTTCGCAATATTTTTAATAAAAGATTGATGTCTTGCGACTTTTTATTACTTTCGTATCGTTTATTTCTTATTTATCATTTATCTTATTTTGCATTCTTAACTCAGCAAATGAGACTGGATTACAATAGATTGAAATTTTTTTCTATCTGAATGAGTATTTTAAATAGCGAATACTTTTTTGGATTCAATTGAATTCAATTGGATGCAATTAAATTGAAAAACTACATTTTCTGTTCAAAATTTTGAATTGAACAGTATGAACACAGTAATCCACAGAAAAGGCTAATATTATTTTTAGATTGAAAAGCATAGAAATATGCTTCATGCAATTCATACAAATGAATAAAAATATCAGCATTGAAAAGCATTCATTTTAACATTCGTGAATCAATATTTCTGAAAATCTGAATTCATTTCAATCCATTCTCATTTGCTGAGTAATACACACTTTTCTTTTTCTTTCCTTGCTATACATACTTCTTGAGGTTCCATCCATATTTGTTATCGTAACTTCCGTAAAAATGAACGTATTAGGTATGGGAAAAAGTTCGTGACGTTTTTTCCGTTAGATGGTATTAAAAAAAAAAATGTCACGAACTTTTTCTCACATCTAATATTTTTTCAATTAATAGAGAATTGATTAAGGAATAAGTCCATAATATGTAAAAGTAGATAGAATTAAGGAGCTTCGAGATTAGATTCAAAGAAGAAAAAGTTCAAAAACACGAAAAAAATCTCGATTTAGAAAATTACACTGAAGTTTCTGGGACCCCAGTGTGTATAGCTAGTATTAATTCGCATTATTTATTTCATTACCTAATTAGAAACGAAATACGTACGTAACAGATCGTAGATATACAGGAATTACAAATTACTGTTTTATTTAAATTGGTATCATATTTTTAATTTATTGCTAATTTAATTAATAATTAGAAATTACTAACTGATTATTTGGTATAATTATACAGTGTACATATGAAATCAGAAAATAAAATCAACTGAGCGACAAGAATATTCTTTCAATTGTAAAATAATTGAAAATTTTTAAAAGCGCGTAAAGTTAAATAATATAATAACAATCCATTATTAAGAATTACCAATAAGTGAGTTCAGATTTAGACAAGATCCTTTCTCTGATTAATTTGCGAAACGTGCGATGTCTCAAGCGTCTATCTTCTCTTCACGTTCGAGGACGAATGACCTTTTGTCGAGATCATTATAATTCAAAGTCATACTAATACAAGGCTAATAACAAATTTAAAAAATGGTAAAACTATTTAGGGGACCTCGCTCCAATCATTTTGGCCTTGACATATCTTGTCAAAGTCGCCTGAGTAATATTCAAAAGATTTTAACTGTCACTCATTGTTTATTAAAACGTTATTAATATCAAATGTGATTTATATTATGTTTTACTATAGATAGAATCGATCATATTAACATTTACTTTGAAATTATTTTTATTTATTTTAAAACTGTATTTAATAATAATTTAACATTTAATATTGAACTTTCCTAAATTTAATAATAATTAAAAAATCGCACAAACTGTAATGATAATAAAAGCGTACAGAGCATATGATATTTCCTCTTATAAAAAGGGAATCATATCTATCGAATGAGAATAAATTACCGATAGTAAGTATAAATACTGGACAATATTTTATAATATCATTAATATTAATTATTTGTCATTCTTTACATTAATGTTGTTCATTTTTTATTTTCCCAAGTTCTCAAAATAAGATTCTTTATTTTATAAATAATTCATTACATATAATTTAGTAAAAAATATTTAATATAGTTTCATATAGTTATTAAAAATAAAACAAAATAACTTCTTTTTTTATTTCCAATAACAACATTAATTTAAAAACAAAGAATTTAAAAAAAGATTTAACAATATTTTATTTCAACTGTTCCAAGAAAAGAAAAAACAGTTCAAATTTTCTAATCCATGTTTCTTAATTCTAATTTTCGTGTTTCTCAAATAATGATATTAATTAAAATTATTTTATTAAAAATTTGTTATTAAAATTTACATCTTGAAATGATTTGTGCATAATTTTACAAATATTTGAAATCAAATTTAATCTACAATTATATAAAGAACAGATTAACTTTAATTTTATCATTAAAACAATATAATTTGGAGTAAATAAAATAAAGATTTTTCTACAAAACAATCCTAAAAATTTGTCAAGTTTAAAATTTGTATCTTGCAGAAATAACTATCAACAATTTTTAATACTTTACATTAAAAAGAATATATACAATTTAATTTAATTAAAATTTTGATACCATCTTAATCAAATTACTATTTAATTAATATAATTTCTTTATTAAATAAAACTTGTGAATGAATTGTATTAAATTTTTATTTTGTATGTAAATATTCGGTTACTAATTTATTACAATTTAACAATAACCTTAAAATCAAATTTAGCATCATTTGGCGATTTTCCAACTTTATTTTCCGTACAGTCGTCACTATAATCTTTTCTTATTAATCTTAAGAGCAACACGTCATAGTGAAGCGGCTAAGACAGCGCTCACAGAGTAGTACGATAAATAGTCTTTGGCGAACGTGTTGATCGGACAGTAACGACGCCGACGCGACGGTAGCAAGGACGGCGGCGCAGCTGCCGAGAACGTCGTTTTCACTGACGCAACATTGATCGCGCACCTCTACGGGCTATAACCTTTGCATTTTCCAACGTTTCATTGTGACTCTGCGAAGTTTTGCCGTCCGACAAAATTCAACTAAGGTCTACTCATTAGCCTATATCTCACGTCTAAATTTCTTGTACGCAATATCATCTACTATTATTTGGGCGGCGTGTGCTCCGAAAAATAAAGACCATGAAGAGCTCCAACTAATAGTCTGAACAACCCCACGAAACCCGACAAAGGTGGAATCATCGTTTTCGGAATAAAAGTTTTGTGTAACACCACCCGATGTGTTAAGTGTGTCTTATTGCAGTTTTAGTATGATCTGATTCTTTAAATATTAGAAAATAATGGGGAACTGATTGATATTTGTTGCGCGAACGTTCTACGTATCTTGCGCAGCGTAAAATATAAATATAAATAAAAGTGTATTATTTTTGTTGCACGTTGTGTATATATGTGAATGTAATCGAGATATCACACACT
>NW_017259243.1:3933858-3934466 GCF_001594045.1 Atta colombica | reverse complement strand
CTCTCTCTCTCTCTCTCTCTCTCTCTCTCTCTCTCTCTCTCTCTCTCTCTCTCTCTCTCTTGAGTTTATTTTTATTTTATGATGAACGGAAAAAGAGAGAGAGAGAGAGAAAGAGGGGGATTATTCAATAAGAATTTTTACCTTATCATATCCGCTTCCGCCTCATGGCCTTTATTAACATGCTTATTCATATGTTTTACTTTTTCATAGAGATAACAATTGCATAACAGTTTATGCGTTTTTTAAACATGATATGTCATGAATATTTTTATCAACGTCATATTATTATATTTATATAAATGAATACCCCATATATCAAACAGACTCGATACGATTTCCTAATGCATCAAATTAAATAAATTATTAATATTATTAAATTTATCGAGATTTATTAGTAAATATTATAATGCGATATTTATTGTTGGCTATGTTAAATTGTTGTCACATTGTCTGTGTTATTTCTATATAGTGAGTGCAAAAAGTATTCATATAGAGAAGATATCTTTTTAAAAATATACAATCTATTTTATTCTTTGTTAATAAATTGCTTATTAATATTAACTCTACTATATAACTATTAATATTAACTATTAATATTAAAAAAAATT
>NW_017259243.1:3921839-3933794 GCF_001594045.1 Atta colombica | reverse complement strand
AACACGCAAGTTTCTTTTATTTATATTAGAACAAAATATATTTAAATATTATAAAATTATTATTAAATTGCTGATGTCATGCTGATAAATTGCTTCTGTGTCGTAAAGTTAATTATAGTATTATATAAAATATTGTTCATGCACATATGAAGGTAAAAATTACCTCTTTTACAGAATTATTCAAAGAACGTCGATGGCATTTGAATTGTGACACTGCCCTTGATTCAATCGTTGCAAAGATTGATACTAACGAGGAGAGAATTAAAAGGCCTATGAATAGCCATCAAAGAGTATGAATGACTGTTACTCGTCGACGGCTGCATCGATGCAAGATTTTCTCCGATAACGGCGTCGATCGCAGACGTCGACGATTGACATTATCATCATTATCATCGACTGAATAATAACAACGATTATACATCGAAATCATGGAGAAGCAGGAGTTCTTCACAAATCTACAATATCTGCCAATCGCTGTTTTTATCTCCTTGCCTACAGTTTTCATTTCAACGTAAGTTCAAACAGTAAATTAATTATTAAAAAGTTTATATATTTATAATAATTTATTAATATCTGTTAATTTATTAATGTCTATACTATTGTATTTATTAGTGTCTTGTGTATAAAGAAGGATGATACTCGCGCGCTCACTTCTATCTAAGTCATCTTCTATTAAATTATTCAAAAAAGTTATTTCACAATTCGCAGATATGTAATAGCTGTCTTACTAGGACATGTGGAAGCTGGTTTTCCTTACATTTCTGATACAGCGACTTACGCGCCAGAAAGTTCTATCTTCTCTCAAGCTGTCAACTTGATCACTATTCTCAGTAAGTAAAATACATATCTACAATATATTTTCCATAAACGATATAATCTCATCCACAAACATTTTATATATTTTTTATATCACAGCTATGAGTTTTCAAGATAATCATAATCCGAATAGCTGCGCCGAGATTATATTACTGTTTACAATAATAGATTACTGTTTACCATTTACAGTAACATTTCTCTCATTGTATTAAAATAAGGAAATTTTACTGTTATTTAATTGAAGTTTATTACTTAAAGTACGTTAAAAAGATTAAAAATCATGAAAATTATAATAAAGTTGTAACTATTGTAATAAATAATAAACAATCATAACATATAAATTTTATGCATCATTAAAGCTGATCGCTCGTTTATATTGCAGTGGGTTTTGCGATCTATATAAGATATTCCCAAGTTAAGGAATGCATTAGCTCTGAGTCACCTACAGATTCTTTGCTTGCAAAATGGAATTATTGGGCTTTAATTTTCGGCCTCATGTCAACCGCCGGTCTATCAATCGTCGCAAACTTTCAAGAGACATCAGTAATAGTAGTTCATCTAATTGGTGCATTTCTCTGCTTCGGAGGTGGTACCGCATATTTTTGGACCCAGGTACATACGAAAAAATTACATACTCCAAACAACGCGAAAGTTTATTAAATGCTTATTGACATATAAAGATTTAATATAGAATAAACAAATAAAAAATATATAATTTAATTGTAGATATAAGAATAAAATCGATTGCTAATATAATAAAATAGGTAAAAGAAGCTGATACTCATGAAAATGAACCGATTATCTTTTTGTTATAGGCCGTATGTTCATTCTGCTTGTATCCATCAGGATGCTCGTTGCGAGTTGCACAGTTTCGTACGGCATTATCGACTTTCTGTACTGTGTGCTTCATTGTGATAGTCATCACAGGTGTACTGGCTCATTCGGCCTATAAGGGTTGGTTCGTTAATTTTTATTATTTGCATTACATGTGGTAGTGTTAATATTTAAAATACTCTGTAGGAACAAATCCTCGGAAATGGAATAAGGAGGATGGCGGCTGGGAGTTGCATGTGGTTAGCACCATAACTGAATGGCTTTGTGCAATAGCGTTTTGCACTTATATCTTAACATTCACGGAAGAATTTAGGGATATCAGAATAATTCCTCCAAAGGTAATTCTTGTGAATGATACATTTTAATGCAGTAAAAAATATTTTATGTTCAATAATAGAAAGACTTAATTTTTTTGGAATGTTACACAAATATATTGTAGCAGTTTATAAAAAAAAAGTAATATTTGATATTATAAAGGAAATTTTAAGACACTAAATTTTAAAAAATTAAAATTTTCTTTTTTATTTTTAAAACAATAGAATATATAGTTTTGCTACCTTCTATTGAGGAATCATGAATACATTTTTTATTATTTACAAATCTGCTAACAGGTGATATGTAACATGCATCGATTAAATTCGACTAACGAAATATTGAATGAGAGCCAAGATTCCGCCGTAGTTCAAACAAATCCATCAACTAGTACCTGATCGTTCATAGGCAGAGGCGCCAGCTATGTCAATCTTCTCTCGCATTTACCGGTTGACACACCCTGTCCCGGCTATCGGTACCGCGAATCCAGAGACAATTTGCTGGATGAAGCGGCACCGCTGGTAGCCACAACACCGCCAGCGCTGCATGATAACACCGAGAGAAATTCCGACGTCCTCTGCCCGGTAGAAATACATGTACATGATCCTACAATACGTGAACGACGTCGACGTTCCATAAATCATCATACCGAGAAGCGACACCAAAGAACCGATGTCGAGGACAGTTCGAAAAGATGGATCGATCTCGACGAAAATGTAATGGACGGTTATATCTTAATCGATGACAGAAATCTTGGTCCTTCAGTTCCCGAGATTGATGGTGAGGAATTGCCATATCCTGAAGATGCCACTGAATACGATGATGATGATGAAGACGATGGTAATCAAGACGAAGATACTGATAGTCATGGCAGATTCAAGTGGTCAATGTACAATCGATCAAAGAGAATTAATTCAAAACAATACCAGTCTGATTTCGAGTTTGGTGTGACATATCCGCTCGCGAATAGTCATGGAAATGCCTATCAAGACTCGAACAGTCATAGTAAATACGCAGAATTATATTCAAGATATTCACATCAAAGTGCTAGGAATAATCTCGAAATGGCTCGCGGCCTTGATGCATCATCATACACAGTAGCAAACAGTCATGGCAAACATGGCAATCCTGCAGAGGATATACGAGATCGAGATTATAGGGAAAGCTCAAAAAACGACAATTTAACATTGGATACATCAACAGACATGAATTACGAGATAGCCAATAGTCACAGCAATTACCGTGTATTCTACGACAGTCAAACACAGCATCAAGCTATGATGCCTCCCTGGTCCTCAGAACTATGGTTGAAAAATCGCCGCGAAGAGGATCACGTTACGCAGGAGGAATCTAAGGTTAATATCATGAAAAAGCAGGACAATGAAAAATACGAGGCAAGCATGAATCAATCAGAAAAGAAAGACGAACCGGATTCCGAGACTACTTGCGATATTGAGCAATGTTTGGTACAAATCGAGGAAAGTCTTTTAAATATTGAACAAAATCTCCTTCATGTTCAAGATTTAGACATTCCAGAGTTGCGAAATTTGCTCTACAAAAGTCCAAGTATCGAACGAAGTCTTTATGAGGTACAGGATCTCCTCTATGCCGATGGCATTGTTCCGGTCATTCCTAGAAATAAATCTATGTCTCTCGATTCAGATGAAGAGGAGGAAAACGAAGAGGAGGAAGAAGTAGAAGAAGAGGAAGTTTGGGTAGGTCAGAATACAATCAAGGATAATGACAATGAAGACGGAAACGCGGGCGCTTCTATCGTAAACTCCAATGAGGAATGCTCGGATATAATTAATGTTGACCAACATAATCCCTCAAAATCGGATGATGATCATTGTACCGATGAATCAAACGTTTTAATAGAAGAGGAAAAAGACTCGAATTCTCAGATATATTCAAAGAAGAATTTTATACTCAATAGTCTTGGCAAAACTCTACCAAGAAAAATCGCCTTAGATGAAGTTAAAGAAAATATTAGGCTGTGCTCATCAGAACCAGAAGAACCCGCAACTACAATCGATTATAACTTGAATAGCGCATACGTCGAAAAGAAATCCCTCTTTCGCGACAAGTGGCATAGCAGAGCAAGCTCTTTGGACGAGAACTCGATCTTCCAGAATTCGGAGTTTGGTGATAAGCAAGAGAACAAACCCTCGTTACAAGACGTCTTCCTTGTGGCCACGGGATCTCGTCGTTTAGCAGTAAATGCAAAAGCACTATCGGAAGGTACTTTGCAAAAAACCAATAAAAAAAATCAACATGACAGAAGAGGATCCCATGAGGAAAAACTTCTACAGGCAGTTGAAGCAACAGCGGCAGACTTTCGGAAAAAACTCGAGAGTTTTGCGTCGCAGCGACGATCCATTCTGCACAAACAGAAGAGGATGACACCGAAATTAGCCAAGGAAGTATCGGACAACGTGACATCACAATCGAAAGAAAAATCGCCCACGAAACCAAAGCGCGCGATTGCGACGACAGCTAAAATACAGGACAAAGACAATAGTGCCGATAAAAATACCAGTTGCGATAAGCGAAAGAGGAAAAAAATATCAGGAAAAAATCAAGGTGCCTCGGAGAACGCTTTGGTCCCCAGCAAACTGATCTCACTCTCGTTATCGTTGCTTCTCGCGGCCCTCCTTCAAGCAGTCAGGTGCTTGACGGATCTTGTCGAGGATGCCTTTAGGTCGGTCAGTTACGACAGAAGCGGATTGCTGCAGTAAACTCTAATAAATATCGGACAATACATGTCTCGATATATATCTTAAATCACTACTTAAGTGATGTTTAATGACAATTGTGTCACCAATAAACCTCGTAATTATTTAAGAACATGATATCTGTGATAAACACTATGCTTAGAAATCTTGACAGAACTTGCATTAACCGCTGCTTCCAAAATATTGACGAAGTTCATCTTGTTGAACGAATTGAAACTGATTTTAAAGAACTTATAAAGATAAGATGTTGTGAAGGTGATTGTATGACGAACAAAAGTTAATCTCAACAGTTGCTCTTTTTCTTTGAAATATAAGATTAATAGATAGACACAACGAAGTCAAATACAATATAGTGTGTAATAAATCTGGATAATTCGATGGTGCTGAATACATTCGATGGGGCTAAGCGTGTGAACGATATCTTAGTACTTACGTATATATGGTTAAAAGTGCCTGAAATCCATCACGTATCACATACGAGGTGTAATACATGATACTATTAATAACGCTATTTACGTCTACCTACATAAATCTCTTTTTTCAAGTTGTAAGAGCATTGAAAGAAAATAAAGCGGAGCGAGAAAATGAAATGCTTAAAACGTAAAAGCATAAATCGCTTTTTCCTGCTTCATCCATCTCCTTTCTTTGCCATTCGAAGAATGTAAATCTGAAAATGATAATATATATTGGGCTTTTCAAGTATTAGATTTAAAAAATCTCTGATTAAACAAATGTAGTGAGATCGATAAAATTCTTTAATAAATTGTCAATTATATATTATGTATTAAAATAAAAAATAAAGATACTCTGGAATTGTATTATTATATCAATTATAGAATTCAAAATTTTTAAGTTTCAAATTTTATTATAAAATGGATGAATAACAACTGCTACATAAATAAAAAAAATAAAGATAAATTTATAGCTTTACTATTGCTGATAAAAAAAACAATGATATTTCTGTTTTTTCAAGTAATTTTAAACAAATCTCAATTAAATAGCAATAAATCAATATTTTTGTGATAATTTATGAATTACTATCACATCGATTATAAATTTATTTTCAACAATCTCGTCGTTTTACTCGCCATCGATCTTTCTTAGTACATCGGTCTTTCTTTTGTACGAATTGTAAATTAGTACAAAATGTGATGATTTATACATTATATGTATATTTTGCGCGCAAAATAATGTGCGAGGAGCAAGAGTGGAATTCAAATCAATGTTTCATGCTTATCGCACGTCGACTAAAGTCGAAAAGAGGACATAGTGTAACGTGATACTGAACTATTCCGAAATGTTCTCTCAATTTCGAATTTCTCGTCTTACAATCAGTTAAAGTCTCGAGTTTCAAGTCAAAGCTACTTTTTGCAAAGCTTTTTCTAAAGATAATTATTTCCTTGTTCGTTCATGTAGTATCGGTCTCAATAACAACATACCATTAAAAAATTTATATATAATATAAATAATATAATATAAATAACATCATTCTATAAGATTAACTATAATAGTTTTCGTAATAGTTTTAGTAGTTAGATATTACAAGATTGGAAATCAATAATTGCAAAATTTCATGACATTTAAGTATGTGAATGTAAAATACAACTCTAGTAATACAATTGGTTTACAATATTGATTGTAAATTGGTTGCTATGTGAAAATATGGATATACTTAGATCTCTTTAAAAAAGCGTTATAAATTCATTAGACATGGAACCGTCTCCGCGACATTTACAAAAATATGAAAACAAAAGTAGTACTAAAATAATATCAACATAGATATTAATATATTAATAGATGTTTTAACAATATCGAGAAAAATGAATTCTGTCTTTTTTCAGGATTTTGATAAGAAATAATTTTTTCAGGATTTTGATAAACAATTTTTTATTTCAAAAAACTAGATTTAATTCAGTTTCTCCGAAGTAAAAAAACCGATTTTTAAATCCCTATTCCCAACGATTCGCGCCATTAAACTATATATATATATACATTGGAATGGGCATTGAGGAAAATTGGCTACAATTGATCAGCCGCCATTTTAGTTGGGACGATATTTGAGCGAATCAGAAGCGTTCGCGCGCGCGCTGCGATCAATATCGATCGAAATATTATCGATGTATGGAAATCTATATAGACATAAATGATATGTATGTAAACAAAAATAACTTCAATCATATTTAATACATTCAATAAAATAACATTAATAACATTTTTCATATCCTATATCGTTAACACATATGCAGAAATTGATACATTTAATACAAAAATTCTTACCCATGAAATGAAATGCCCTTTTTACTTCTCTGCCCACACCCAGGCATACAGCACTTTATGTTGTTGCTTTGCACATTTTACAGTCACGCAATTTTATAATCTTTCAAAGTAATCTTTCAAATATAACCCTGCACACGATGATCTTGCTGACATATGCTCACTAAAGAACATTAAACGTAAGTGCGCATGAGCACCTAAAAACTTCTGATTCGCTCTTATATTGACTAATTAAAATAGCGTTGATCAATTGGTGCCACAATTTTTTATGCTTCACAGCGGAAATGCCCATTTCAGTATATAGTTCACGTTTGTAAAGTAGATGTTTTACGTTTTATAACAAATATTTAATTTCAAACATCGGGCGACTATATATATATATATATATATATATATGTATATATCTTGTTTAAGTAAAATAAATAATTGGTAAAAAATATATTAACTAGTAAATAAAATAAACAAAACAAAAACTTTATATAATATGATTACACATCTAGATAGTACAGAGAATTTTCAAATTAATCTTCAATTATTCTTTTTTTCTGATCTATAATTCTGATCTATAATTTCTCAGAAATTAAAAAAAAAGTACAATAAAAATATTTTAAAAAGTTACATGTACCAGGGGTTTAGAACTAGCCTACGTCATTATTTCATTCATTAGAACATGGATGACAAATCTCATATAGCTGCTTTTATTCTATCCTGCATGCTTTTTACTTATAAGAAATAGAACTCCACGTCATATACTGTTCGCTGACAAAAACTTCAGTTTTTCCCAATGTTACTATCATAATAATGTGCAAAATTAGCAACTTATATTAAATTTATAGCTAATATTGTCTTTACATTAACTCAAAAGATCTCCAATTTATGCCAATATAACCACTGTTTAATTAATGTATATGTACTTAATAAATTGTGCTATTAGGAAATAGAGGCACAATACTCACAAAATTTGTATTTCATTTGCCAGTTTTCTTATTGTATTTAATTTATATTGCAAAAATATGTTACAAATACATAAAATTGAATTTTCTTACAATTTAAATAATTCTCGTATGCAATATGTCTTAAATAAAAAAGTAAAAAAAATTATCAAATGTGACAACGTTATCATTATTATGATATTTACTACCGTATAATAAATACGTATAAATAGTACGATCGGGTTCTCTTTCCAGTACATAAATCGTTTAGAAACAACATCTCTTGCATTCTTTTTTATACGAAAGCCCATTCGCTCACAGCTAACCAATGCCAACATAAAAACGCCATTACGAAGATGGAGAGTCAGACATCGGGCGCGCCTCCCAAGCCTTAATACTAAAATATACCCTCATGTGAAAATGAAATTGAACGCTCGGTTGAATCTATTCCTCACAAGGGGAAAAGGATCTCTTTCGAGAAACTCGAATTACATTAATGTCCCTCAACAATTTCTGTATAATATTCTCTTGAAGATACATCATTTCTTATCAATCATTGCGCTTTATATGAACTGGGATTACAAAGGATTATGCAATATGCAAAATATTGCTATACTAATGCTTATCAGAATTTCAATCCTTCCAGAGTTCTGGCGAATACTAACATATCATTATAGTTATACATTCTTATCTCGACAAAGAGTATTTCAACTATTTTTTGATTTTATACGCGTATGCACAAACTTCATAGGCAAAATGCTAGTAAAGTTAGTATAAATAAAAGCTTTCAGAATAATGTGGATATCTCCTGCTTATTGTTACAAGACGATATTAGCATAATAGTTCTAATTCTACTAGGAAATATCTTCTAACTGTGACTCTCTTTTATTAATTATCTGAATCGCATACGTATAATAGACAAGACGTAATGTTTAGAAAATGTCTTTATGATGTCTTTATAATATTTTTTAGACATGTATATTGTCTATAGTATCCGATGTATGTACTTATTATCAAGCACGCTAACATTTTTTACTTTATAAAATTTGTATGAAAGACAATTCAATTAATACAGTCATTAGATTTAGATATTATAGATGATGGCTTTGATTTGCAAAACGTCATACATTAAATAGTAATACCGTACATTAAATACATTTGTTAGCTTATACTGACTTTTATATTCTCGCTTTCTTCTTAAATTTACCAGTTCTTTATTTTTTCACAAAGAGAAATCTTTTTATTCAATCATAAAATTTATTTTACTTCAAAGCTTGGATCTATGTCATACATAATGTTTCAAGTCAAAAGTGCCTTTCTCAACAATTCTTTAACGAAACGCATACGTAACGAATGATCTTGTTCGTCTCATTTTTCGCTTTGTTAGCGACACGAAGGACTGAATAAAATATAATAACGCGCCAGAGAGGCGAACGAATCTATGCAGCTGTTTATGCGTCATCCGTTTCGCACCGTCGCGTCACGAAAACTGAGCAGAACAACTTATTTGACCTGAAATAGATAGACCGTGAAAATCAATAAATCATGCATCCTAAAATTTTCATAATGATGATAAATTACTAATTCTGGTATTAATCTTCGGAGTTGCGCGAATAAAAATGAGGTATTAACTTTGAAATTGTATAGATATAATGAAATGCAAAATTAATATACTGTTTAATTTTAACATAACTTCAAAGTATCTCATATTCTATATGTTACATATTTATTACAACGATTAATAGAACGCAGCAACAAAAAGATTTCAATATTCTTTAAACGTCAGCAGTATGTGTTTTAGTAAAAAGAACGAAAATTGCATCTAATTACTCATAAAGCGCCCCAATTTACGTAATTTCATCAATTTTATAAGCTATGTAACAAAAGCTTAAAAACTCAGAATAACAAAAACATTTCGAGTACGTTATACAAAGTTGATAACTAAAATTTTTCTTTTCTTTTCTCTATTACCAATTTTCTACCATTCTGTCATTCAATTATTATTCTAAAATTAATACTATTATTATTATTAACAATATTAATTTTTATCTCAAACAGAGATTTTTATCTTTTAATAATATTGTTCGATAAAAAATGACTTTTTTTCAAACACTGAAACGAGACAAGTTATTTCTCAAAATTTCTTTGAATAGGAATTTGGGGTGTCCAAATTATTTCATCATATCACTATTTTGAGAAATTTGCAGTTAAACTTACAAAAAAGGAGTATTTTCAGGTTTTTTATCATATTATAACTATGTGACATGTTGGAGAGGTTTTACTGCAATCAAAATGAAATACGTTCTAGAACTTTCCTCAAATTTTTAATGTCCACTATGATTAATGAGATATTCGTAGTAATAATATAAGATTTTCTATGAAACAATTAAATTAAGTCATTGATGATTTACCAAAAACTTTCAATTATATTTATTTATTTTAAAGTTATTTAAATTTAAGGTTTCTTAGGCTGCTAAATACAAATCTATCATAATTAACAAATTAAAAATGTTATAATTTTGAATTTTTCAATTTTTGGCGTCGGACTCATGTGTGTGTGTGTGTGTGTGTGTGTGTGTGTGTGTGTGTGTGTGTGTGTGTGTGTGTGTGTGTGTGTGTGTGTGTGTGTAAAATCTAGAATCCCTTAAGTTTAAATAAACATAATTGAAAACTACTTGATAAATCGTCACTGACATTTTTTTCTATAATATACCCCATAATTGATGAATATCTCATTAACATGGCCAACATTAAAAATTCCTCTTGACGACTCTTGACGACGAAGTCATAAGAGCATTTCATTTTGATTAATTTCGAATAAAACATTTCGAATAAAACTTCTTCAACATGTCATATATTATAATTATAATATGACAAAGTACTTGAAAATAGCTCTTTCGTACAACTTTAACTATCAATTTCTTAAAATTGTGACATGATGAAACAATTTGGGAACTAGATTCATATTTAGCGAAAAAATGGGAAACGCGACTGATCTCGTTTTAGTGTTTTTTTTTCGAACAATGTAATTAACACGATTTAAAAACTTTGCGTGAAAATAGATTATTTTGTATACAGCTATTACTTCTGCATATTGACTTTTGCAATGAAAATTTTTCATACCGAATAAAAAACTTAATTAAAAATATTTTCCAAACGTATATTTGAAAAAAGATCGATTTAACGAAAAAAATAAACATTTAATATGCATCAGTAGTAAAGTACTAATTTTATCTTTATGTATATTTATAATTTCTATTTATTTTGCAATTATGTCTTTCATATGCTTCAGTTAAAACAACATGAAGCAATTTATAGGAAACTAGATTGTAGAAGCATCAACAGAAAAAGTCCGCTTAAAAGTTAATAGAGAGAAAAATCGTTTTAAAGAGCAAAATTTAAACGCCGAGAGTGTTCGTGATAATCCTCGGTGGATCACGGTAGATCACGATAAACGACATGATGGCGGTTCGCTCTCGATTATTTCATTTTCCTCATGCTGAGAACATCTAATTTTTATCACACTATGAACTTTCCAAGTTCATTCTTTTTATCTAACACGCCACCGTAAAGTAATGATAAAAATCTTCTAACAAATTTTCATCGATCACCGTAGAATCGAATTTCTTTTTGTAGATACATCACTAGATTGAAAATTCGTGGACTGAATTAAAGCGAGCGTGTCGATCATCGCATATTAAATTATTGTTACTATCTAAAATTTAATTTTAAACTCGCCGTGAACACACTTCTACAATTATATTGCAAGCTATTTAGAAAAGTCTTAGTTTTTTTCTAAAAGATTTTTATTTAAAGAATTTTATTCAAGATTTTATTAAAAATTTTTATTTAAGAAACATATCTCAGACTTATTGATGTAAGAACTATTTTAATGAATTTGCAATTGTATATTTATTAATAATGTAATATAGCAAAAGCAAGATAAGAGTCTATTAAAAAAATAAATGCGAACAAAGAACACAGAGATTCAATTCTCTTATACCAATTAAAAATAAAAATTCTTGAGAAAATCTAGAAAGAAATCATTTAAT
>NW_017259243.1:3909027-3921739 GCF_001594045.1 Atta colombica | reverse complement strand
TATATATAGTATATATTATATGTATATAATATCTATATAAAATAAAAGCAAAATATGATTAAATTAATAATTCATTAAACACACACATTGAATACAAAAATTAAATAAATTCAACAATTATAAAAGCAATTACTACTGCAGAAAATTGAATTTTCTACATAGTTACATAAATCAATTTATTCCTGGAGTCATTTCAGAATTTTAATTATGATATAAATTTTTGAGAGTGGGCGTAGAATAGAAAGAAAAAGAAAGAAACATATAGAGCATGATTAAAATAAATACTCGGGCGCGTAATCCTATTTCAAACGACGCATATTCAGTCGCTCCAACAATCACTCGTTAATGAATCTGCGAAACTTTTTCCAATTATCTGTTATCTGTAATTATTACAAATGTGACGAATAAGATCATTTTGCGTCAATGTGACAGCGCAATACGTATATTACTCCTAGGACACTCTTGGCATTCATTCACATTCATGTATTGCGCCGACTACTGTGACAGTAACGAATACACATAAGTATGCATAATGTTCTTGTAAAGAACGAATCTCGTTTACAATAACATTCTGTCCTGCACTATGACGTGTTCAACAAAATATTAGAAAATTTCATTCAATTAAAGTTTACAATTGTTAGTTTATTTTAAAAGTAATGATAAAAATATATATAATGAGATGGTTAATAAAATTTTTAATTTAATAAATTTGTTATCTGAATAAAATGTAATTAACGTAAATAAACACAGTCTTTCCGTTTTTAACTACAATATTATTTTTAGTCTTTTATAAAACAATCAAAGCTTGATTTAAAGTTCAAATATTAATCTTATATTTCTATAAATTTTATTTATTTTAACAAGTCACTTGTTTAAATGACAAAGATTTTTTTACAATTTAACGTGGTTTTATTATTTTTAATATAAAAAATTAATAAAAAAGACCGCAAAAATGTAACAACATTAACTTGTCTATAAGGATCGATTTGTATTTGTGAAATTTAACAGGCTTTGATATCGATATGCCCAGAATATCCAATGTCAAGGATCCGATTTCCATATCCCGTTTCAGAGACGAGAGAATTTAAAGTCTTTATCCGTGTGCTACATACTTCGGAAACCATCGCTCTTGCCAAAGCACGAATAGAGCTGTCGATCGACTCCTTGTCGCTCATATTGCCAATGGCGTAGTTAAACGTTTACGAAGTACTTAAAATATTAACGTCATCTCCGGAAAACTTCCAGAAATAAATCCAAGATAGTTAGAGAACGAAAATAGATCAAAAATCGATAAACTCTTAATAACATACTCAGTCGATAGACAAATTATGGCCTCGTTATATAAGTTTAAATTTCATTACATAAAAAAAATTTGCATGCAATTCGCTGTCTCTTTATATACATCATTTCTACGTAAGCAAAAATTTTATCGTGCTTTATATTGTTAAGTATTGAAAATTTATGAATATCTCTTAATTTCTATGATATGTAATTTCTGACATAAATAAACACAAAATAAAAACAAGAAATTCTATTTCTTTTCTTCTTTCTTCTCTTCTTTTATGTTATCTGCATTTTAATAAAGGTAAATAGTACAGCTATTCGAATAAAAAGCGTAACATAGATAAAGAATGAAATATAAAATTAACTAGAGCTAATTCCAAGCAATATAACTGCACTCAGTTTTAATTAAAAATCATAGTACACATACATTGTAAAATAGACGAAATAATCTGAATATAAGTTTGCTACTGAATTAAGTGTGATATTATCACATACCTATTAAATATGATAGCTTACGAATTATAAATTTATAATTAAAGATAATAAACTGAAGAAATAAATATATTTATCACTATATCTTACAATTAGATAAAGTAATTTTATATTATATCTCGAATCAGCATATACTACATTTGCGCCACATTGTGAAAGATCAAAATATATGACATACATATATGACTATCTATAAACAGGTCGAGGAAATGCATTTGAACGAAATTTAATAATAAATATGGAATGTATCGGAAATCGCGTGCATTGTGTGCGTTTTGTTCGATCATCAAAAATGTATTTGAAGCGAATATGATCATTGAAGCGCGACGGGAGTAACTGAAAATTTGTTACATTCTTCTTGGATATTGGACGAATTTCAAATTTACCGACACGCATGGAAACAATCGGCGGAATTTGAAACAAGCTTGAGCAAAGAGAAATAATATGACCCCGGTAGAATAGAATCGGCTTTATACAATGCGATTCATTAAAATTCGATGTGCAATGAAAATGAGCAATGTATGAAATGCAACGCAACTCAAAATTAGATAAATTCAATGAATTTAGTAGCTATCGTAACAGAGTGAAAATTTTATTCAATATTAATAAATAAATCAAATTTACCGATTTATCCATCTACTTAAATTCATTGTATTTATCAAAAAGGAACATGAAATTTCAATGACAATCGAATTAAATGAAAAACTGAAACTTTGAAAATTACTCTCTTTCATTCGAAGATTAATTACGACTTTGCTACATTAATACTCGTAAAATTATAAGTTTCTTGATCAATTTTCTGTTGAAACTTTTCATTTTGGACTATCGAGAACAAACTTTTCCTTAATAAATGTCTGATGAGGTGGAATATCTTACTGCTTCGAAGAATGAAATTATCATAAGTTTGATAACGAATCTAAAAGAAAAGAGTGTATTCATTAGACCGTTAGAATGTGACGAATAAAAGTGAGATGAAAAAAATGAGAGCGCAAGTTCGCTGATGGAAATAAATCTGTAACAGACAATGACGCAATCGTTTTTCAGAGAAAAGATAAAATCGAGGCAACATTTCGCATGTAGAGGAAATGCTCAAGTTTCGCACTTCTTATGTCAGACGTATCTTATCTAAAAATATTTTACCTTGCTTTTACAATTAGTAATAAACATGTAAATATATTGCATTCCCTTGAATACATACTCGAGTTTACCTTGAACTCGTTTAATTATATTGGCTCGCATATAAGCAAAAAACATAAATAATTTGATCAATTGTCGTAGCAAATAGAAATTAATAAAACAAAGCAAAAATTGGAAACATTCAAATTGCAATATTATTAATCATACTTTATTAGAGAGTTTATCATGTAATGCATATTGTTTTCATGTCGTTTCAACAATTAGTCGAACATAGGATCGATCAGTTTCAAGTTCATTTAATCATAATAATATTTTATGATATTAATTAATAGAGATTTATAGACAAGATAATTATAGAGATATTTAGATAATTTATATATGAAAATTTATTAAGATAAAAAGGAATAATCGATATATAACATATATGTATATAATCTATCCTGCAACATTCCTACTAACATACTTACAAATTCACTAAATATAAAATAATATTTATACACATTATTATATTTAATGCAAATTATTTCACAATTAAAAAAAATTTTGCATTTATCTTTATTTAAAGGATGTATAGAATATTATTATGAAGATAAATTATCAAAGAGAACAATAAAAATAGAGATATAATGTTAGGATGTTAGAAACACTACATGCAAGTAATTACGTTAAAAAAAATCACGTAAATAATGGATTGAGAGTTGATATTTATTCTTATTCTTTTTTATCCTCTTTACTCTATTTATTCTTTTTTAAAAAATTTAATTTTTGGAGTATATTTAGAAATTATTGTAATTAAAATATAGGATTTAATCACATTATATACTTTTCGTTAGATCACAAATATAAAAAGAAAAATAAAAGCTGAAATGCAACGATGCAGGTCTCATTTTTCTAAGAAATATAAGAACTATATTAAATCGTATATATAAAATGGATAAGTATCAATGACACTTTGTCGATTTGAGAAATAATAGTTTCGTTCAACAAGTGGTATTTAGAAATTTTGTAACTGATAATATATAACTGCGATGTGCCGAAGAGACATTCGGTTCTTTTAAATCATGTATACTTTAACTACAATTATACTATCAATAATATTCGTATTGATCGTATAATTGTCGTATTGATAGCATCGGAACAACTGTATAGGTAATAGAATTTTGTAAAACTTTATCTTTGTGTGAAATATTAGATAACATTCTCAAGCTATTTTCTGAATAATACTGATTTAATTGATTTTGTTGATTTGATTGATTAATGTTGTAATTAAATTGATTAATGTTGACAATAAATCTTTTTTCTTAACAAATACGAGATTTTAGCAATCTTTTAATTGGAAGCAATTAAAAGTGCACAATTTCTCGTAAATGTTTTTATTTTAAAAAAATAGTGCTTTACACATCATAATTCTAATAAATAAAACACTGTATATACCAATGAATCATATGCTATGCCAAGAGCAATTGTAATTCTGTACTTCATATACTGTTATATCGCTACTTCCGTTTCTATCCCTTTCATACTCTTCCGCTTAGTTATTCTGTATTCTGTACCAAGATAAAATATAGCCTTAGCGTTTTGTGACTGTCATTACGCTGTTATTTATCCAACCTCCTTCGCGCCATGTAAGGAAACTCGTATCATAAAGGGTCCACGTTCAGTGATATAAAATATAAAGAAGGCCGTGCATTATTTTACGAATGCATTCACCTACGTATGTCTCTCTCTCTCTCTCTCTCTCTCTCTCTCTCTCTCTCTCTCATATAAAAATACATTTGTCCTTCTCTCGATCTCATCGTGCTCCTCATAGACAAGTGTGTTTCCTGTGAAATACTTATTGGATGTAGGTACATCTCGCTACCTGCAGAAAAAATCATTCTAGCAAGCTGCGTTAAATCGTTGTTCTTTGAAATTCCAGAAATTCACAATATAAAATATCTCTTCTATGCCAAACGGCCGATCACATTCTTTCTCTCTATACGTGACAACTTCAAATAAGAGTGTGTGAACACGGCACCCGATACAAAGAGTAATGCGCGAGCGGTAATGGAACAACGCCAGCAATGCGTTGGTCTGTTGGAACTGTCTGCAGCAGAACGTCCCTTTACACAATAGACTAATAAGAGTCTCGAAAAAGTAGTGCACGTTGATGCAAAATTCGCCAATCTTTTTAAAGCGGGTTTGGCAATTTAAAAACTTTTGCCTTATTTTAAAAATCTAATGCTTATTTTTTTTTAATGAAATTACTTAATTTTATGCAACTATTTAACTTGCATTTGATTTTATTTTCGTAACATTTTAATTTTAATTAAATTTTTCAAATTGCAAAAGTGTATTATAAGTCTTCTATGAGAATTTTCATAAGTATTTCACTATAAAATTTTATTATAAAGATGTAGAGTAGAAGTTGATGAAGTAAATTAAAACTTCAGCGAATAATTCAAAGTAGCAGTTCTTGCTGCAGTATACGCACAATTAGATCAAATACATAATTTATAGAGGCAGAATTATTAACCGAAAAGATAATCAGAGATCGAATGATAAATTCCAGATGATAAATAATATATAATCCGAACTATGTTAAATAAAAATGAAATCGGAATGATAGAAGAATTCTCTGCGCTTGTATCGCGAAGATAATATCGACGATAAATTTGAATCACATATACCAATATTTAACAGCCTTTTGCATTTTTATTGGTGTTACCCGAATCCCAGGAGTGTTGCTGTGAATTGAATATATAATAATAGCAACGATGAAAGAAATACATATGACTAAAACAAACCGTCAGAATATTAAATTTTACCAAGTTTCGCAACGTTCAGCATTCTCCTAACGAGGAAATGTAAAAGTACAATAAAAATGGCGAATTGTAGAATGTGCAAAATTTTGTACCTATATATTTCAAAGCATTCTCTTTAAACCTGCAGTATTTTTTTTTATCATCTATCGCAGTGTTAAAAATTTCACATTGTTGTTTTATGTTCGTAACACTGGAACTCTAAAACTTCCTTATATTAGAAAGAGGGATCAATATAAATTATTGAAATCTTGAAATCTAAAGATGCACTTTACAGAGAACAAAACAAGAATTACTAAAGAAGGACTACTGAAACTAGGTAAAAGGAAACGAACGGAAAGATTCAATAATAAATGCGAAGAAATTGAATATATAGACAGCAGATAGATTTAACGGATTGAGCGATTGAATGATTTCGTAATTTTCATAATTATATCAATCCCTTTCATTTGACAGATTATATTCAGAATATATGTGTGTTTTTATGTGAGATAAATATGCTTTATAAATGTAAAATATATTTATCAAACTAATAATTTTGTCCCATATTTTAACATTGTTTGAAATGTGTTTGACGTGCGTGCGTGCGTGCGTGCATGTGTGTGAACAATTTAATAATATAAACTTCAAAAATTTTCAAAAATATAAAACAAAAGCCAAAAATAAAAAAAAAATGTTAATTCGTGCTGTTCATTATTACAAAATAAACGTAATGATTATATTTTTAAATTAATATTATGTAACAATTAAAAAATAAATCATTGTGCAATTAAATAATAAAATATATTATACAATATACAGGGTGTATCTCGTATCATTTTTTTTCTATAAAAGTATAATATATAATGAAATAAATAATGATTAGAGAAAACATTTTCATTATTTAAGTCTATCTAAACTACGTAATGATGGCATTTCGGTTTTCCAGAAACTACTTCGATTTACCGGAAGTAAAGTAAACTTGGGCCAAGTTTGAAATTTTTAATAAAAGCATAAATTGAATAAGTTATTGTTGGAGTTCTTTTAAAAACAAATAACATTTGCTTGAATTTTTTATACTATTTATGATTTACGAGAAAAATGAGGAATTGTCACAGGTTATGAATTATTCATTTATCCAAACATCAAAAGTTATCGGAAGTTAAAATTAAATTTTCTAAATCAAATCCTATATGTGATTAAGGTAATTTAAAAAAGTTTTTCTCCATTTTTATTTTGATTGAAAAAAATTAATATGATTTATACAGAAATTATGCGTTTCGTGGAATATCTCCGTGTTTAAATTCATTCTTATGTTAGAATGTCAACGTTTCGTGAACATTGCAGTTCATTTCATCAGAGCGAGGAGCAGCCTAATACTTCTCATTATTCATTTCTTGAAAAAAAAAATGATACAGATGATCTGATATACTCTATATATTTTCTTATTTAATAAAATAATATATGTTATAAATATATGCATAATTAAAATATAACGTGACATCGTGTATCTTCAATATAAAAATAAATATAATATCAATATAAAATATTTAATAATATAATTGATGGTTTGTGTTAAATATTATATATTGCTGCTTTATTCGCAAATAATAAATTATTCCTAATTTTCTCTTTTTAAATTAATTTAATTTTAATTAATTTTAATTAATTTTCTCTCTGTAATTAAATTTATTGAAAATTAGCGCCTAAGGCAACAAACATACATGTAACATTCGCTTATAAATGCATTATATTTCATGCATTAGCGTGTTCACAAATAAACAAATAGTAATAATATATTTTTAAAAATATTCTTAATTACGTCCAGTGTACACATATACTTGACAACATTGCAATAAAAATATTGTGTGAATTTAGTTGCTCTCAGTTAGAGTTCCTCAGTCAGTTATCTATCAATTCCTTTGACAACTTACTCCGCGAAATATCGGAAAATCACACAATCATACTATTATTAACGCCACATTGATATTAACTGAGCAAAGATAACATCGTTTCTAAAAATATAACTTCATGTCAGTCCTGAATCTAAATAAAACCATTTTTGTATAAGGTCAGATAATATTTTCATCTTATTCATTAAAATTTGATTCGTATAATTATATATGACATATTATTTGACCAAATAAATTGTTTTTAAAGTTAGTCTATTATTTTCAATTCTAATATTTTATTTAATTTTGCATTTCAATAAATTTTTTATTATTAATTATCTAATTTTATTAATTATGCTTAATGATTACAATGTCAAACATAAAGAATATAATTATTAAATATTTCTATCTATCATCTGATAATATTGTTTTTATCAACAATAATAAAAATAAGTATTTTTTAATCAATTTTAGATAGTCTTATTTATTTAAAAAAAAATAAAGATATATATGTGCAATAAGGACACAAATACGTTAATTGCTAAAATCTTTTCTAAAACACCAACTCTTCAATCATATTTTTTTTATATTATTGCATCCATGGACTTTCCATTTATATGAAAATCCTCTCGGAGATTTATTGATTAATGTAGGCCATAACTAAGAGGCGAGCATGTTTCCGAATATACCGAAGATAATTGGAAAATGTATCGCGCGTTTGCATATGCCACTCGTAAACTGAAGTAGGTCATCACAAATGCTCGCTTTTAAAAGTTTTCACTATTTTTTCCGCTATGCATCGAAGAATATTACGATCCACACAACATTGTTTTTGTATTTGTCAAGAATGCGATATACACATGATTTACTACAAAAGATCGCGCATTGACATACACGTATAATGTATAAACATTATTTGTCCGTGTAAAATTACGTAAAAATACATATATTGATCGCATTTCACATTACAATAGTTTTTACAAGTCCAGCATCTGCTTCGATTATTTAAATTCTCATCATATATTCTTTTACAACAGAGGAGCTCTTAATCGCGTAAGTACCATTTCAAAACGAGAGGCATAGAGGCACTTTTGTTCGTAATTATATCGAAGTGGATTTTTCAGTATATGTTTGTTCCCATCAGAGTACATGAAATAACCTTCTTTTTAAAATTAAGCATCAAAATTAAATGAATGTTAATTCCTTAAGAGAACTAATATACTTTTAATTACTAATATTTATAAATATATCTTTATATACCTACGCCCGTCTCGGAAAGTTGGAAGTTCCAGGTTTAAACTTATGAAATGGTATGTTTCGCAATAAATTTTAAAAATGCTTATTAAATTGACATTATTATTATTTTGTTTTCTTTATATCAGATTTATAATTAAGTTTCGTATACTACTATCAATTTTGTAAAACATCTTCAACTTCCATTTTTTTAATAAAGTTAAAATTCGCTTCGTAACGTAATTTATCTTTAAAATTGTAATTTACAATTATAAAATTGTAATTACAATTATAAAAAATTAAATTAATATCAGTTTTCTTTTTTTATTGCGCTTGAAAATATTTATCAATTTTATTAAGTGAAAATATGTTATAATAACACATGTTATGCATAAAACATTAACATGATACAGCCTGCATAACTTACTCTGTTTATTTATCAAAACTGCAACTTTGCTTGTTCATAATAATATATAATATAATAATACTGTGTGATTTTCTGTTTTTGTATAACTACAAAAAGTATCTGATTCAATGTGTGACATGAAAAATATGTGGCCGCGCGAATGTGACGCATAGAAGACATACTTTTTTCAAATTATAACAAAAAACTTAATTAGAATAAGTTTTATCTTTTAATGCATAAAATTATCACGCATTTAGCATAATATAAATAGCATGTTATTAATTTTACGTATACGTACGGTTATGTTGTTTCGTGACCATGTAATACTTAATATCGTTATCACAAAAAAAAAATATACAAAACTGAACATCACGTTTTACCGTGCCAGACTTGAACAAATTTGCTTGGCAGACAATAAGTGAATTTATTAATGTCTGTTGGCTTTAATGTCTGTTATCCTTTTTTTAAAATTATTTTAGCCCTGTAATAAAATAACTCCGTAACTCTTAACTTAAAATTTTTCTAAAATTTTTAACTCAATCTGGAATTTTATGTCGATGTATTGTATATATGCTTTATATGTTTAACTGAATATTTTTATTATGATCTGATATTCTGTGCTTAAGATTTTAATCCAATATATATTCACGTCACGTTTATGATACTTAATATAACTCGATGACGTAATAAAAGCATGAAAAATAGAATATTATGATGATTCAGTAATAGATTGAAATTCATGTAAATATGTCTCAATATACGGAAACTCTTATTTCAGAATATAAAAATACATATAAAATGTATGTTATTGACAATCACTGGGAATATGTCTTGCTTCGTTGGAGCGCAACGGTTTAAAGGTCGAGGGCGTGTGTAACACAAGATTACTATTCTTTATATGTATCTCAAGGATTAGGTGCATTCCTAGATAAATGCGAAATAGTCATTTAAATAGTATCACAAATACAAAGTGGGTGTATTTCTAATTATTAATAATTCAAAGATAAATCAAGTATCTTCACATTACACAAATTTATTGGTTTTTTTTAACTATGATTGATCTAATTGCGAAAATATTCAGACTTTAATCGAAATCTCTATAAAGTACAAATTAATCCGATTAAAGACAATATACCGGAATAAATGCAAAATTATATCATTAACATTCTTGTTTTCAGTTTGTTATTAAATTACAAAGCAGAATATATAAAAATTGCAGTAATTACATAATTTTATATTCGTGCTTCACGAGTAATCCTTCTTTGAATAATCTAAAATCAATTTCTTACAAATTTGAAAACATCTTTCTGTATATAAGCTTTTTAAGATTTAACACAAAATATTAAATATATCAAATCTCAATTTATACATATACACATATATATATATACATATATATATATATATATATATGTATGTATATAACATATATACATATATGTATAACATATATGACATGTGTTATATATACATATATAACATACATGCTTATATGTATAAATTCACATTGAATTATTTAAGCATCAAAATCTAATTTCGACTATTATGGCCGTTCTTCTTTCTTATTGATTGTGTTCTCACCTATGCGATCTAATAAAATTCTTGTTTATATATAACACATTACATACATACAATCCAGTTAAAAACATACAGAAAAATAGTATTTTGTGAATCGTTATTTTATTTTATGAACGTTTCTTGATTTTCGGAACCTATAATTCAAAAACTATTACCTCGATGTTACAAATAAATTCCAAATTGGCCAACAATATGCAAAATAAATTTATAACTATTTTAATAAATAAACATGATACAGGAAATCTAGAACATTGCATATAAATATTTGTTCGTGTTATACACATATATTTTTTAAATATACATATTCAAAATCAATACAGTTTTCCAGATTGCTCGTATAAACCGAAGTTTTAATATCGAAAAGCAATCAAGATATCGGATCGGTAAATATCCTAAAATTTCTGTTGTGTCCGAGATCGAAGCTGGTCCTTTCAAACCCGTTTCAGCAGAGTACAGGATTACCCAAAGGGTCAATAGTGTAGAGAACGAATAACACGAGATTAAACTTTGTGCACTTGATCGCGCTGAAATACGTTTGTTTGAGGTAACGCGAGAAACGATCATTTAACATCATGTCAATGATTTGTTGATTTCTTCAAATTTACGAGAAATCGAAATACTGCATTTTTGTTGATATTATTATAAAATCGCGAATAAAACGCTATACGATTATAAACTGATAATAATAAATAAAAAATAATTTATAAAAAATAAAAAATGTTCGTTATATGTTTTCCATTAAAAAAATTTGGCAAAAGATATGTTGAGGATTTATGTGTTGTATCATCGAAAAATTTTATGTCATTTCTCGCAGGACTAAACGGAATACGCGAAATCAACGAAACCAAGCGAAAAATTTGCGCTGTGTAGGAAGAACATTGACAAAACAAAATACTTAAGTCGGTAATTTTATATCCCGAGGATTATTAGAATCGTAAATACATAGCTTCAATGACGAGGAAGCCTATCATTCTAAAATGATTGGAGATTTCCTGGCTGACACAATATGATTGGCCCGATGATAAGTGCATTTGACAAATACGTTTCTCAGATATATCAATAATATCTATGTTTCTCGATTTAATGTAAAAGATTTAATCTTCCATCAAAAAGGATAATAAAATTATTTAAGAACAGTTTTTATATTATAATCTTAAATAAATAATTTTTATTGCTAAGAAATAATTTATTTACCTTGGCAATAAAAAAATTTAAAATTATTCTTAAAATAATTAATTTCTGTATGAAAAAAAAAGTCTATACTTTTAATTGGCAGATTTATTTCTCTCTAAAGCTTTTCTTGATAGCCAATTTAAGTGTGCTGTGGCGAGAAAAATCGACTCTCTTTCTGCTATGTATCTTCTTACATCTACCCGGTACATCTTTCTTGCCATCTATCTGTTTCCGATCAGATGTGAGGAAAACGAGAGAGCCTCGTGTTTCCATTTGCCGAGAACGCCTGCGCGCTACTTGTATTGATCAAACTACGAGAACATTCAGTTTGGTTCGACTCATCGAATCAGACAGATCTGTAAATCCAAAATACGATTACGATACATTTTTATCGATACTAAGTTGTGATCAAATGATTGTTATCAGATCAATTCTTCGATCTTACGATCAGGATATTCGTATGTCTCGAATCTTTATTTTCTTTTCTTTCTCTTTAGAGAAATAGTTTTGTTTAATTTTTACAATGACAAAAAATTTGTAATACAAATTCAAAGAATGTATATTCTTCTCTATTTTTACTATATTCTAATAAAAAAATATATAAATTAAAGATAAAGAAAGAAAGACAAAGTAGTTTTTAATTATTGATAGATTATTAACATTTTATTAGTTATAAACTAATTATATAAATAAAAAATATCATTAAAACTGTTCGACTTAAAATTCGGCTTTTGATA
>NW_017259243.1:3897341-3908927 GCF_001594045.1 Atta colombica | reverse complement strand
AATCTCATATATATATATATATATATATATTTCTATAAATAGGTATTGTATATTTATGTATGTATACACACTTGTAAAATATAGACACTATATTAATATCCATATTTTTTGCGAGTGAATATATATAAATAATTTGTTACACCCGACATATTCTATAAATAAAGTTAATGCATTCTACTTGAACTATATAATAATTCTAAAATTATTTTTATACAATGTTTTGCAAAAATATATATTCTTTTTCATTTGCCATATATTTAACTCCAAACGAAGTTGCCTAATTCTAAATTTAATTAATTGATTAATTAATAATATATCGTGTACATCCAAAGCAATACTGTTTAGAATGTTCAGTTAACATTTATGCTTTAAATACAAACATATATTGTTTATTTTAGTGGAGCGATATTTTATCTGAACAAATCTTTATGTACTTTTCTGTTGACAAAATATTAATTTTTAACATTAGCAGATGTTGCTTTCTCGCCCACATTTTTATATATCTATAATGTCTTAAAAAAATATCTATAACTCTTACATATGAAAATAATGTAAGGAAAACAAAATATAATTATTTAACTTTTTTCAATTATGACACAACAGCATACTATTATATAAATTACATTAAACTAAAGAAAAAAAAAGAATTAAGAAAAGTTACTTGCTCTGTAAGAATACTTAGTACTTTAATATTATTAAAAGTAAGAACTAATGACACAAAGGCGTGAATAAGGAATGCCATAAAAAAATGAAGGACAAATTCATTCTGATCTAAAGTCAAGTAAAGTAAACATATAAAAAGAATTTTAATTATTTCCTGTTCATTAGAGATTTCCCGGGATCGCTCGTGGTTACTCATGATTGCTACCGCATCGACGTAACTCAATTCCCGATTACTTACCGGGAAAATGCGGTCGTCATGATCGACGTCGTCGACGTCCGCGGAATCCATTGAACAACTCTCGAATGCGAAATACCATTACGCGCACATCACGATAGAGCGATCATCCCTTATGACGAAGATATTCGAATAGAATGATTTCAGATGTACACGTTAGATAACTTGTCGATGATTTATCGATGCAATGAATTTCAAGAAGCAATTTATGCAGCTAGTTTTTATTCTCTCAAATTTTTTATTTTCCATTAAGTTTTATAATAGGCGAAAATATTTAAATACGAGACAAAATTCTATTACGTATTTCACATAATTTAGAAGATCACACTCAAAGCCTGTCATTGACAGACCTCTTGATTTTACAATGAGCTTGTGCATTTATATAATGAAAGCTATTCAAATGAAGTATTTTTGAAAACATTCCAAGCTGTTACATATTTCACATAATTTGCAAGATTAAGCTCATACTCTGAGTTTCATCATTTGACTTTACAATGAAATTCGCTTGCATTAAATATTTGTAAGAGCAAGCATGATTCTAAATTTTAAAAGTATATTAATAAGCTTGAAAGAAATTGATAAAATATTAATTTTCTTTAATATGCAATATTACTTGGTAAATTTATTATCACAAATTTATATAAGATATTATACGTGATGAAAATTTAATTTCACTATTTTTTTAGAAAAAATTATTTCTTATTTCTGTGATAAGAATATCGTTATCAAGTATAATTTATTCAATTACGTATTCTTAAAATTAGTTGCAAATCTCTTTTCTCATGTACGTTCTATTTGGGGAAAATTATCTTTCTCTAATATCCACGCGGAGAATAATTAATGTGGAACGAACTTATATATGAATACGTAGATATCGTCCATGCTAAATCCGATGCAAGGACATCATTTGAATCATATTTAATTTTCTCGTAATCTATAAAACTACTTTCAAGGAAATTTCCCATTGACATGATACGCTTATTAATCGTCGACTGACGCGTAATTAATACAAATTAAAATTCTCCCAGCAAATTTACGTCTTCTAATCTTCATCTTGCTAATACAGTCTGTACATTGAAAATATTATCTATATACGCAAGTATATAGTACATGAGAGTATTATTTTTATTATTTTTATTCATAAACGCATCTTTTATGTTTGAAATCGTAGTGAAATATTTTTCAATGGATTTCTCGCAATATTCTATTAACTCCTATTTTTTATTTTTAATATAAACAGAGGTAAACATTATATATTATCATGTTAAACTAGAATGGCTCAAAACACAATAGAATTTCTCTCTTTAACACTTTCAATAAATTTTAATGGCTTCAAAATCTTGTAAAATGTTATAACGTCGCTTTAATCTGAAACTGAGAGAAAAATCATTTTCTTCACAACTGCTAAATTTCCAGACTTTTCGTTCCACAAATGATTTCAATATAACTTAGAAATCTATTCGAATAAGAAATTATTCTTATTAACGCTTTGAAAAATAATTTTCGAATCTTAAGAGCAATATGTCGTTGGTAAAATTATTATACGAGCTACTTAAAGCTACTGAACTTTTTAAATTTTAGAGAGAGAGAGAGAGAGAAAGAGAGAGAAAATTGATACGAATATACCAGAATAAATATTCTCCCGCAGCTTCATTACAGTTTCCATAAGATGACCCCATAAGTTCTCGTAACGGTATTCAATGCAAGTACTTACCTGGAAATTGTATTTGTCGTCGGGGGAAATTGCTGGCACCTCGAGTATCCGAAATTCGCCAACGAGCACGAGATTGAAATTCTCACTCCGGCCGCCACACCGCTCCTCGTCGCCGTCGTCGTCGTCCTTCGAACCGCAGCACTGGCCGCAATGTTATAATTATCCGATTCGATCGATGCAAGGACGGGGGACGCAAGGGAATAAACGGCAGAGACCTGGGTCGAGAGAGATAATTACTAGTTAATCGGGGAAAATTTGTACAGCAATGATAATATGCGTGGCAAATGGAAATTCGAATAAATGGTTGGCTTTATACGGGGGCGACCGTCGCTTTATTTGCACTAGAATGACACGACAAATGGTCCGAAAAATTGATAAACCGCCAAGCGAAGGGCTGAATACAAAGCAACCTGGAAAAATACTGAACTAGTGTATACAGATTTCAACCATCGAATATTTTACATGTAATTCTTTTAGTATAAATACTTGTGCTTTAATCGTTTATTTAAATCTTTATTTAAATCTTTCCTCTTCCGTTGTTATTTGTATGTTAAATTTTCATATTTGTTTATGTTTTCACATTTTTATATGCATAAATTCAAAAAGCCTGAAAGTTTTGAAAATTAAAATTTTATAAAAGTTTACCTTATCTCTCTCTTAGAATTAATATCATTTTGACAGTTGAATCCGATAATAATATAGCATGAGTCTGTTTTATCTTTCAAGTGTCCAATTACTTTTTTCGTCAGTACAAACATTGTAATAGAATAAAAATTTGGTCACTTTAAAGGTAATTACAAAATTAGTCTTAGGAAAAACCTATTAATAAAGAAAAATAAAAATAAAAAAATATTATCCCTAAATCAAGTTTTTTAGAATAGGAGACACTTAGATTATTTTAGTAAAATATAAATTACTTTAAGAAATGTTATTTTTTAACCTGATCAATGCGATTAAATTATTAAAATATATATGATATAGCATAACAACCTTTTCTTTTTCTTTATTTTTTTAAATATTCAACAAAATCAAAAGGAGGAATCAAGTATCTGGTTCTTCTATCCAATAGCTTAAACCTGATAAATTATTATAAAATTAAATAAAATGTACAAAAATAAGTTAAAATATTTACAAATTACTTTCTTTATGTCGTACTTTCTTTATGTCGTAAACTTATGATGAAAATATACATATAATGATAAATGATGAATTATGCCAATACTAAATAATACATAATTTTATGTAATATTATTAAGACATGTTACATTACATCAAGTAATCAGTTGAATTATTATTATTATTGATTATTGTTGTATTATATGTTACATTCGTAATACTTCGTATTTCATATTTAGATATTATAACAGATACACGCATGTCAGAGACAGTAGTATAAATATATGTATAATATAAACGCAAACAGAAGAATTTCTGTCAGGCGTCATTCTATGTTAGAGTGAAAGAACGCTAATGAGAAATGTCATGCGATAAATGTCAGGTCTAAACTTAGCTTCAGACGGAAACGAGTATTTTTAAGTGAAAAGTGGGCGATTTGTGCGAATTACAAAATGCATTAAATTGTGTATATATGTAATGTTTTTGCCCAGGGTGAAAAATCGATCTGTAATTTGACCTTCATTTAAAAGTGTGCACCAATAGAAATTAAAACGAAAAAATACCGTACTAAACCAAAACAAATAAACTACAAGCCCAATCAATTAAAAACTTTGGTATCTCGCCGATTAAATATCTTTGTTCTCGACATCAAATTTTTGTTTCGTGTATTGGATTTGTTGTATGAAAATGAATCAAATACTACAAGTGACGAATAAAGTGTCGAGTGCGAGTAGTAGCGCGCACCAATTAACATAGTGATTGTAATCAATCGCATTACATCCGTAATTTGTTTGTCGATTTTACACTTCGAATGCATTGTTACATTGAAATTTAAAGCTACGTGAATAAAAAATGTAAATAAATAATTTTTTGATATAGTAAAAAATTTGTTCCACAGAAATAACGGAAATTAGCATTTTTTAAATGATTTTAGAATTTAGTTACAATTTCCATTTTTGTTAAAAAAAAAAATGAAAGGTGTGGGAAAAAGTTCGTACTGTTTTTCCCGTTACGAACTTTTTCCCATACCTAATATACAGGATGTTTCAAAATTCGCATTCTGTGAAGTACAAAACGTGATACTTTATGCTAAAAGAAACAACTAATTCCTTTTGCAAAATTGCAACTGACAAGTAGTTTTTGCAGGAGAGTAGGTTGAAATTGTAAAATTATTTATCGAATGTAATTTTACTACTAGGAAAAAGTTGTTCGTTTTAGCACGAAAAATAATTTTTTTCCTTTAGCAAAATTGTATCCAATAAGTAGTTTTTGCAGGAGAGTAAGTTTGAATTAATAAATAAGCGCAAAAATTATTTATCGGATGCAATTTCGTTAAAAGAAAAGTTGTTTTTTTTTTTAGCATAAAGTATCGTCTGAACTTCACGGGCGAATTTTGAAACACCTGTATAGATGTAATAAAAATTTATAGGTATCTAAATTTTTAGAATCTTAATAACCTATATATCATTCTCTTAAAAGTATTCATTCTTCAAAAATGATTTAGAAAGTACTTAGAAAAGGAAAAAACTTTTTAAAACTTGATAGAAAATTATTGACTAAACAAAATTAGCAAAATGAATATAATCTTAACAAATATCAATTTTGTCATTTTCACAATTCTTAAAAAACTTTTTAAGTAGTAATGATTTTTTTATGAAGTTAGTTCACTTTTGATGATTGATAGGGTAATATTTATTTAACTTATTCATAGTAACGAAAATCACATTTTATGAATTGTTATTTTTAAAATAAGGGAACAATAGTTTTAAACAGATTATATCAAAATTATATTAATTCTGAGATAAGGTAAAGTACTTTTATAAAATTTTAATTTTTAAAACTTTCATGCCTTTTGAATTTATGTACATAATATGAGAAAACACAAACAAATGTAAAATGAATTTAACATACAAATATAAATTTTGACAACATATTATACAAATACAAAACATGTTTTCTATTATTAAGAATGAACATTGCATTAGTAATAATGAAAAAAATAAACCTTTCTATTTATCGAATAATAGATAAGATCAAATCTCCCAAAGAATCAAATGATCTCTACACACAGATTCTCCTATATTGTAATATTCTATCAATACATATGTGAAATTCCTAAAATATATTTATAAATTGCTGGAAACAAAAAATTATAATTATAATTATTAAGATCATTTAACATTAACATACCAATAAAAAATGTAATAAAAATATTTTTAATAAATTGTCGTATTTAAAATATCTATTAAATTTTAATTGTTACAATATAACTATAAATTATATATGTATATTATTAATAAGTTTATTTTTGATATTGTTATCATATTATATTTTCGAATAAATCGGTAATATAGCAATTAAACAATAAATTATATAATATGTGCTGTTATCACATTATACGTAATTACACATTATGCACAATTTGTATGATTAATCTTAAGATAAATCTTGCATACTTATTATGATATGTGTTTCAATAATAACATGACAAAACATAAATTCACATAATGCATGTAATAATATGTCCCAATCATTAACTAATGTTGACAGAATCGAACTTCTATATCTATATGTATATTTAATTTGGCGGTAAAATCCAAGGAAATGCACGCTTCACTAAGAAATCGATGAGAAGATTTTAGTGAACGTTAGAATTAAATAAATCTTACTTTGTGAAAGAAGATGAATACTACACGTTTACGCAATCATTGCGTTGCATCCTAGCTATTGCGCTTTTTTTTTAGACTGCTTGCTCGAGACAAAACTTTCTTTAAGTAGGATTAGCATTTAGTTCAAATTAATTAATTTTCACGTGAATGTGTACATTCTACCAGGAAGCGATAAAATATATATAAAGTGATGATAATATAAAGTGATAAAATTTTTCAAAAATAATTTGATACGAAAATGCAGAATCCTCGAGTGTTATTCTATTCTACGTCCATTATACAGTCCTATAAATCTGCAATATATGATTTCGTAATGTAGCTCTTTTCGTTTTAACGTTTAAACTTTTTAAATATAATTTAGACAAAATAAATTCAAACACATTATTCTACGTTTCATAAATATATTCAACTATGTTTGTATATTTATATGAAAACATTTTTGAAGTATATTAGTTGGAAATTTTATGAAATTATAATATATGTATTACAATTTTAATAAGAAAATTGATATTTTAATAAGAAAATTGATATTATACGAAGAGAGAGAGACAGAGAAAGAGAGAAGGAAAAATCATTATCTTTCGCTGATTTCATATATACGGTAGTAAGTAATCTTTTTTAAAAATTTTATATTAATCCTAAAATTCTACGTATACATCGTGCATACATCGAGATATCCCAGTATTTTCACGAGAATGAACGGACACTTTTAGAAGCCATACAATATTTATAGATTGCACGCGAAAAAGAGATACCTGACCAATAATCGATACTTCCTGCCAAACTAACGTTATAGGCAAAATTTCATGATAAAGAGAAAAATGCCTTCAACGAAATTTTCCACTGAAAAGACTTCCCTTAGTCATTTTATCTTACCTACATCTAATCAAACAATATATTTAAAAAAAAGTATCTTTTCAATATCTAAAATTAAATTAAAAAGCATATTTTATGAATATAGTATAATTTAATATTAAAAATTCTATAATATTAATCAATATTATTATATTAATATTAATCAGTAATATTATAAATATTTAACTCTTTCACTACGATGGTCCTCTCCGTTATAACGTTCACTGAACGAGACCGTATTGGTATACATGGTATGCACGGATAATCTTTCTATTCGTTTGGGAAGCGCAAAGAAAAGGGATCAAGATAAAGAGAGGTAAAACAATATTGAGTGACATTGACGTAAACATAAAATCAGAATATAAACAAAATAAAGACAGAGCTGTATTTTATAAATCCAAAATAAATATACGAAATTTTGTGGAGAGCAACTAGTCACCCCATCGTAGCGAAAAGGTTAACATGTACATTTCTTTAAACAAAATTTCTTGATTGTTTAAAATCTATACAGTTTTAAATAATGTACAACATATTATACACATCTGTGTGAATACTATATCCATTTTTACATTAATTTTCGTGACAATATAATCTATTTTTGAAATATTAAAATAAAAAAAGAAATGAGACAAAACTTCATTTTCAATTATTACTAATTAATTAATTTATACTGATATAGTTTCAAATTACATAAAAAAGAACTGAAATTCTGATCGAAGTGTATAATATTCTCTATTTACATTTCCATTTTAATAAGTTTTTTCTTTTATTATTTTAATCAATTTGCTATTATTATTTTATATACGTAAAATCCATTTGGTTCTCTTTGAAATATCTCATAAACCATTCTTTATAAGAAAAGTGCACAAAGTTCTCTTTGTTTCCATTTAAAATATACAAAGAGCATGTATATAAGGCATATGTATTTTTAAAGAATTTTCTATCTACATAAGCAGTAATATTACCTTTCATAAAAAAAATAATTTTGTTCGTAAAATTTTACATATTTACATTACCATCAGAAGCTTAAAAGAAAATAATAAAGATAAACAATGTCATGTTATTCGTATTTTCAACGACACAATGATAAGACGTTATCGAAAAGAAACTCGAGCTCGATTTTACTTACATCTCATTGATGACGCATATTCTTTCTTTCTTCTCATTACTTTTTTATTTTTTCTACTCTTTTTCCCTCTCTCTCACTGATAGAACTCAGCAACAGATTGCTTCCCTGTAACTCAGCTTCATCCAACAAACTGGGCGTTCGCTTCCGTGTAAATGTGACAGTTCATTCAAATAGGCAATCGAGTTTGCATCCACCACCTTCCGGCCCTTCGTTCGTTAACGCGCAATCTCCTCTTCAACAGGAGAACTATCGTGCAAGGAGAATCGGCTCTTCCTTCCCCCGATTGGCGACGAAACGATCCCTTTTTGCTGCGATTAATTTGATGTGGCGTGTTGCAACAATTATGACACAAAATAGTCTTTTTTCGATATTCAAATTTAATAAAAATTTATATATTACTTTATTATTATTATATTACTTTAACATAAAAAATTTCAAAGAAAATGAGATAAGAATAATATACTACGGAAAAATAATCCTATATTTTTAGATTCATATCCTTTGTCTCTCAAATCTGGATTTGTTTGTTTCTTAATAGTATAAACATTTTTTTAAAAATTCAAGAATTCTATATTCTAATCTGTATATCTAAAAAAGTGAGATTTATAATACTGTCCAACAAAATTTGGCTTTTTTTTACAATTATTGTATATGAATATATACAATAAATATTCAATATATCATTTTATAAATATAAATATTTGTCTGATGAATCCGTCGACAAAATTTAACTAGCATATTATATTAAGAAAAATGGCGTTAAGGACATAAAAAAATTATAATAAATGATTCGCGTTATAGCACCAATACAAAATTCTTATTTAATATCATTAATGCCAAAAATCAACTTTTAGCTTTAAAATATATTTTGATTCATTACGATATAATTCTTCATTTTCAAGATATAACAATTTGAGAAAAACTTTTTTCTATGTAATACAGTTGTCAGACATAGAGATCTTCTAATAAGAGCTTGGACACATTGTTAGCCACGTTGTTATGCGTGCGTGCGTGCGTGCGTGCGTGCATGCACGTTCAACATTTCTTTTTCTTTCTCTTTCTATTTTTTTTCTTATCTCTTTTTCTCTCTCCTTCACTTTTTCAGGAGTTAAAACATGAACCAATCAAAATAAGTGGATATTTCGTGTCCAGACTCTTATTAGATGGTCCCTATAATCTAATAAAATTAGATCTTTTTTTCATCACAATATAAATAATCATTTCCGACATATTTTGACCTGCTTAAAATAAATTCGTTGTCAAAATTTGATTATATCACAATTTTGAAAAAATGATGTTAAAGAAGCAAAAAATAATGATTCTAAAGATTTTTATAATATCAATTTTTTTCTAAATTTCATTAATGCTCTGCGTAAAGTATTAACTTTTAGCTTAAAATGCATTTTGATTTATTTCAATATGATTTTCCATTTTCAAGATATATGTGTACATATTGACACATGTATTACATGTAAAAATAATTCTATTTTCAAATGAATATATCTCAAAAATGAAAAATCCTATTGAAACAAACAAAAAATACATTTTGAAGCTAAAAGTTAATATTTTAGAATAACGTTAATAAAATTTAAAAGAAATTTTGTACTAATACTACAAAGTCATCAAAATCCTTAAAATCATCATTTTTGTCTCTTTAATGCCATTTTTCTCAAAATTGTACTATACTACATACTATAGTCAAATATTAATAGAAATGTTAAATAAAAAATTTATCAATAGATTCGCGTCCATGAAGGCAAAAAAACAGAAATATACATCAGAAATGACTATTCAAACGTATTGCAAAATAATAATATTAGACAGTGTGATTAATTTTGTACAAGATTGAACGCGTATGTGTATGTGAGCGAGTTTGTATGTAACGGTCAAACTCTTTTTATTACCGCGAAGTAATTTCATTATCTCAATTTTTAGGTTTTAATCCCAAGCTACTAATTTTATCTCATAGATTATCTACACTTATGTATTTCGATAATATGAAAATTATTCACTCCACTGATTCATATAGAGTTGAAAAACTTTGAAGTAATATCATTATCTCTTTTCATAATGGAAACTTAAAGGGAAATGTTCGTAGTTTCTGTCATATTTCAATAAGTCTCGAATACGTTGTAACTCCAAACAAAAAAAATATATATTTTTTATATAGGTTTTATTGCAAATGTGAGAATTTTCTTCGAAAAAACCCGATATATTTCTTATTCAAGGTTTTATTTAATATAATTCAATTGGATCAATTTGAAAACATAAAATATATTTATCTTAAACACAAGTTTCAGTATTACAAATAGTAACAACGTATTTAAATATTTTGTAAAGAAAAATTTATATTATGCGATTGATATTATTCTACATTTTTCATATTCAATGAGTATGATTATGAAATGCTATTACGAATGTTATAAGAGTTTTACTTCAAAAAATTCATAAATGCTTTTCTGTTTAAAGTTTTAAATATCTTTTCATATATTCGCTGTATTATTTAGAATCATATTTTGATTTTTTTAGAAATTAATTTTGATGTAAATAAGACGCAATCTATACTATAATAAAAAATTAAAAGAAAACAAATTCAGCAGCATTCTTTAAAAAAAAAATAAATTTCAGATTGTATCATACAAATTTTAATAATCTTGAAAATTTAATATCGGACTGCATTAGAAAAATAACTTAAAAATATAACTGTTTATCGCACGTTATTGACTGTACTTTATAAATTCATCTCTCGTGATTTACCTCTCAAACATTTATTTGTATATTACGTATAACTCATATTTGTTTGACCTGAAGAGACCTTTAAAGAGAAGAAGCAAAGAGCTTAATCCAAAGACTTCCGAAAATATCAAAAATCATGAAAAATGTGAAACAAGGTCATAATCAGGTTCATTCTCATACCATTTCAATCTTTTATTTCTCCTCTGTTTACTTAGATGTATATACATATACAATAATTTAATATCGTCACAGTCTTACACGCTACCTAACATCGTTCTGTTTCTACCCGTTGAATCCTTTTCTGAGTCTCAAATATGGGAATCAAATATTTCTATGATGCGCGTTGCAATTGGTCGGACTATTTCTTAAAAAATGTCAAACCGTGCATGAACTTCAGAAAAATTGATTTTCTTCATCCAATTGTATGACTAAATATGTAAGTATAATATAGAAATATGAGAATTTTTCT
>NW_017259243.1:3889662-3897241 GCF_001594045.1 Atta colombica | reverse complement strand
AAAAATATTATAATATAAAATATTATAATATTAAAAAATATATAATAACAAATCATCTTGTTATTATGGACACATTTAGTTGTTTGGTTAATTCAACAAATTTTATTTAATCGAATTTAATCGCAGTCTACTTAACAAATTGTTCAATGTTAAGCAGACTACGATTAAATTCAATTAAATAAAATTTGTTGAATTAATCAAATCAGCAAACAACTAAATGTATTTAGTTAGTTGAACAAATTTTTTTTTCAGTGTAAAGATAATTTAGTATATCATAATGTATCATAATTATATCATAATTGTATCATATTATATTAATTTGAAAAATGATCCGATTGCATTAACTATACTATTTTTCTACTAATTCTTATGTTTTCTATTAAATTTTACAAACAAAATTTGAAACATTAAACTTTAAACGATGATACTAATAGAAACTTTATATCAAAGAAAGAAGTTTGGCGAAGCTCGTATATAATAAGGAACTTATGTGATTAAAAATTAAGTTAAAATTTAATCGAAATTCGAATTCCATCAAATATTAAACTTTCTAAAATAAAAACAAAGATTTAAATTCGATTAAAAAGAGTATTCAATAAAATAATTATTTCTAAATTATCAAAAGCTACATTTAATAAAAATTTTAATAGTCAATACATTGGGATGAAATTCAAATTTTTTTAAATTCGATGGAATACAAAAAAATTGAATTCTATCATTCACTCGAGACTTGCTATCTTTCACAATGAATTTATACTACTGCTTTTAATCTACGAAATAGAGCCTTTATGTCACGAATCTTAATCAGTATTATTATCATCAATTTCAATTCTTTATCGTAGCCTCGCATAATATATCTCTACAAATAAACATATTGCGTATACTTGGATATATAAAGACAATATTTAAAACTTACAACAAAAGTGCATTGTATATAATATGTGCACACATAAATTAAAACATTTTTTTTGGTCCAAACCTGAATATAATTAACCAAAAAGATATAAATATTTCTAAGAATTTAATATATCGATACTTAGATAATAAGATATAAATGTTTACATGCTTTTTCACTACATTTAAAAATTGTTCTTATCATTTCCAATATCTTAGAAATGAATACAAGCATCAGAAAATATAATTCATTTCTATTTGACATTATAAAGATGAATACATAATCTAAAATTAATTGATTTTAATAACCATAAAGACTCGAAATGAGATATCAATAATGCAAAATTTATTTGGGCCCAATTTTATATGTTCGCATAATATTTGTATAAATAATTTAACTTGTAAATTAATATAAGACCTTATCAAATAAAATCAAAATATTCAATAAATGATTATATTAAAAGTATCAAATATTATATATAATATATATAATATATAAGAAATAAATGTCTAAATAGTATATATAGTTGATAAAGATTTAAATTTGTACCATTATGTATTGTACCATTATAAAGTAAAATTGAAATTACATTGTTCTACGTGAGACTCTTTTACATTAACGTCGTGCAATATCCGTTTACTATCTTACGAGTTTGATTTACCTGAATGTCTTTATTTGTACAGAGTAAATGGAAGTAGGCGATTTACTAATTGTAACCAAGTACCAATTACGATGCCATTACCGCTTTATATTAATCAATAGAATCTCCCAACAAGATATGACTCAACACAATAGTCATCATTATGAATTATGATCAATTGCAGATCATATCTAAAAGCTGATATATCTCATAAGACACAAACTTGGAAAACGTCGTTTACTCGTTTCACATGTGTTATGTTATGTAATAATAACGTTTTCTCTTAATAGGGAACATTGTATTAACAGTCAGCATCAGTTTGTGAAATGTCTCTCAATTGCGAAAAATTAATGGTTTCGATGGCAGATCGCACAATGTAAACAAATTAAATTTTTATTATTATTGGACTATCATATCCACTCTCAGTTACATATAACACTTCACATTGATACGCATAACTCGTACGACAACCCGAACGTATAATAACATTATAAATCAATCGGTCGCATTGCGGACGCAGAAGCGACGTTCATTGAACAGCGAATTATGTACTAATAATAACAGCTTCGCATCATCACTCCGAAATTGTTTTTTCGAATGATCGCAATGCGTATCGAAATAAAGAATAAGCACCCAATTGTAAATTTTCATCTTAATTTTCGTAACAATAAATCTTTCATAAATATATGTATAATTTTGATTCTGCTAACTAAGTTAGGAAAGATAAATGCGTGCATTTAAAGTTGAAATAACTCTATGTTTATTGTGATTCTACACATTCATCAATCATCATAATAAATATCATAATAATAAATACAATCTATAATAACAATATATGAAACATTGCTACGATACAAGATTTATTATCTTCATTATTTTTAAGAAAATCTTCGACGTTGTACGTTTTCTATCAACGAAAAGCTAAACTCGATATCTGCTTCGTCTATTCAGTGCCGTCGGCACTTTTCGGAACAGTCGTTAAATATTATTCGTTACATGATAACCTGTTGCGATAGGATAATCGTGATAAATTTTTCGATTCTTCCATTATTCCGAATAAGCAAACAATTACTAATAATATTAATTATTAATAATATTTGTAGATAAATAAACAATATTTTACACAACGCAAAACAATTGGAAAGTTTAAACTGAAAATCTATTATTTTATATTTTATATTTTACAAGGTAATAAAAAAGCTAAAAGACCTATATAATTTAAACTTTCAACACAAGTATGCAAAGAAATATCAGTTAAAAGTGATAGTAAGTATTAATATGAAATTAACAAAAGTGATCAATTCTTTATAATTTATAACTTTTTTTCTTCGAAAAATATCTGAAAACTTTTTTTCAAGTATATTCCGTAAAATTGCATCAAAAAAGAAAAACCATCTCGATTATCTATTATATATCTATATATAGACTATTATATATCTATATATATCTATATATATATTTTGCAAGAATGATTTACGACATTCACCGCAAATTTATAACAACACTTTGCTTTCATCGTGTTCCGATATTTCCGCACGTTAACGGATCGAAAATTATGAATTGTTTGCCACATTTATGTTCTGCTTTATAGAGAAAAGAATTTAAGACGAGAAAGAAAATTGACGCGTTTTTTATCAATTTAAGAGATTGACAGAAAGTCATTAGAAGAAAGCACGTATTTTCGAGCGTTCCGTCTTTCGAATAGCACGTTTGACATCGTGTCGGGTTGTAAGTACACTCATTCGACAAGCCGCTCCGCCCATCGAGGATGCTATAGTTATCCTATTTAAGTCGAGTTTATACAGAAACAATAATTCACTAAATGTCAGTATCTACATCATTCTTACCGTCGTCCTTTCATTACATATTTTCTACTTAAAGAAAAGGTCCGATTCTAGCGTACTGCTAACTACTTGGTCTGACTAGCGATCAGTAATAACTACTCAGTCTGACCGTCATCTAGCAGTGACTACTCGGCCTGACCATTTGTCAATATTAATTCTACTCAGCATACTAGCACCGGAGACTTTCTTTAAATAATAATCTCGTTACCAGACATAATTGAAATTTTTCATCATCTTTATTTTTAATTTCCTCTTGCGTCAAACGCGAATGAAAAACACGCAAATGTTATTGCGTCGTTCGATCTGATTCTAAATAGCAGCCAATACTTGTGTCCACGTCATGTCCATCTTGCATTTACATATTTCCTTACATTTTCTCAACCATCCAACAACATTTATCATTGACACTGTTATCTCTTTAAGTGGCCAAATCGCATTCGCAAATATCTCAGCATCATCCACTCTTTTTGCCCCGATCCGTTTTTATTGTGCATATTTCATTCACCATCTTACTTCGCATCCTTCGGCAATGAAAAACGCCCAATATTGGCGTCTTTCATTTCGTGGATTTACGCGAGACTACTTTTTAATAAACGTCTCTCCTTCGCAACAGCCCTGAATAGAAGCACATCGGATTTTTGTCAGAAATGGCAATTTTGTTATTGCCATCGGCAATTACGTTTTCCAATTACGGAAGATCTTAACGTCGTATTCAGAAAAGTTTTAGATTCTATTTGTATAGCTGTGAATCAAACTCATTTACAGTTGAATAATTAGTTACACATAAAAAATATATGATTATGAATTAACGAAATATCTTTGATTTCAACATTATGTTTCCCAAATTGTTAAGTTCGACGTTCAATGTTAAATTGCCGTTTATAATTCTCTATGTTGCATTTTGATTCAAGTAAATTCGTAGATTCCCGACATGGTCACGTTCGACGAGTTCATAATTCTCTTTAATACAGAAATTCAATTCCTCGTTACTTCAGCGCTGTCAATGTTTTAAACGAGGATTTTATCGAAAGACGACAGTTTTCGGATATCTATCTTCGTCGTGTCTTATCCATTTTTCTTTATTCCGATAAAAGAATTGATTAAAATGAGAAAAACATTTTAAGATATAATATTTAAGATATAATATTTCAGAAGACGATGTTAGTATTCTCAAATGTCAAAATATTCCAAATTCCTTTTATGTCAAAGTTGATTAATGGTAATAATGACTGAGAAATTTTCTTACAAGACAAAATTAATTACGAACTTCGCGAAATACGATTGTCCGACGCTTTCGTACGAACTCCTGTGTTAAACTTGATATTGCATATCAACTTCATTATGTATCATAAAGCATGCTACAAACAAGAGTTCCGTATTGTGTTATTCGCTCGCATGTTAGACACACGTGTTTTCGCAAATGTTTCCACTTCTGTCTGAATTGTTTCGAATAACTGAAAAAGTCCTTTTTCGCAGCTGCGATCGCAGCCTCATACTTTTGCAAAATAAGAGCCTTTAACGATGTTTAGCCAAAGTACTTGCTTGCGAAACTCTTTAATCGCGCACGAAGACGAACTCGTTATAATGATTCCAACGATTCTCTTCAGAATCCACTCCAGGTTTCAGTTGCTCGGAGTTGCTCCCAGCGGTGCCGGAGCCGCAGCTGCCCGCTAGTCTGAAGCCCTGCTCCTGCAGCATGTCGAAGGCCTGTTCGATGACGCTGTGTTTCAGGAAAAAGCGGGATGTATAACGATCGGACATGCCATGATCAGGATCGCGACTTTCGTTCAGCGTTTCGCCAAAAACGTCCCGACAGAGCGCCACGCGGCCACACACGAGGATCCTTGAGAGCTTGCGGAACTTGACGTCGGCCAGACCCTCGCGGCCAAAGGCAAAGCTGCCCCGATAGCCGATGGTGATGTATCCTGGTGCGCGTTTGCCAATTGCGCCGCCAATTTGTCCGCCGGAATCTGTATTCTCCAAAATTGCTTTCTCTAAACCAGGCAGACCATAGAAATTCGCTTCCTGTTTGAGCCTTTCACGTTCACGAAAACCTTCGGGTAAAATGAGTGCCTGATTGCGCAGAAAGTCCAATACATAACGGAAGAGTACGCCATCGCGATCCAGAAAATATTTGCCTTTGGCATCCTTTTCCACAGTGAATTTGCCAGTGAAGAGTGCCGCCAGGTGCGAATCGCTCTCGCGAGTCAATGTAGTCAAAGCAGTGGTGTAGAAGACGCCGCCCACGTTCAACTCTACCACGCTTGGCATCGTTTCCTGTTGCTCCTGGTCTCCCATGCTGCGATTGGAGTGACGCAAGAGAGAGAGAGAGAGAGAGAGAGAGAGAGAGAGAGAGAGAAAGAGACAGAAAGACGGTAGCAGCTGGTCGCGTGGACCGATGAAGTGACTTATCGCCGATAGAAATGACCACAAATGGAAGACTCACACTTGAGATATTCTTAGGGGGATTAAAGAATCACGACACAGAACTGCACTTTGCCCGGTAAAATGCTACGCGACACTCGCGCAGGACGAGAGGCAGGAAGATCACAGGTCGACGACCTAGAAAATCCCAGATCGTGACACGCTATTACGGAAGATTGCTCTTCAGAATTTTGATTGATGACGTGGACAGATTGCTTCCAGAACCAGCTCGTATTCACACGTGACGACACTTTCGATGATGCTTGCTGAAAAGCCGGACAGATTCTCGTCTCCGATATTATTCAATTCGTTCACAACGAATTAATATCTGATTATTCGCAGCAGAAGTGATGGTAACGGCGAGAAGCGACAGACTGTACCACGTCGATGCGAGGACGAAGACCGAGCTTGACGTTCGCTCGGATCTCTCGGCTGCGCGCTTTCTCGCCTAGGTTGGCGCGCGCGTCAGGAATGTCAGGATGTACTCTCCACTCGGTCTTCCGTGTCGCGAGGGTAACGCGACCGTAATGCTGCTCTGCCGGCGCAGCGAGAACGCGCGTCGTGTCAACGCGCAGCCACCGATATCGCGCGACACGCGCGCGCACCCTCTCAGTCCCCAGGAGTCACTATTCGATTCTCGCCCTCGGAAGAGGCTACGTGTCATGATCAGGCTTCCTCTAGGGTGCGCTTACCTCCAGCCTATCCTGGTTAACTGCGATCTATCTCAATCACGTGAACTGAATCTTCCGCAACTCTGACGTATTCCGATATGCTCCATTGCGAATTCTGCCGTAATCTGGGTTACTCCAATTTATTTTGTCATACTCTAACAAACTGATGCGACTTAAGCTACAGTTTAAAAGCTCATCCAAATCGTGAGATCATGATTTTAAATTTTTTCGCGGAAAAGAATTTCATATAAATATAAAACGTAAAAAATTTAATATGCACTTTGTAGAAAAACTAAATGTCCTTTCGTTTGCATTTCGACGCATAATACCTTGTTCCGTTATAACCTACGTTTATATTGTATTGTATGTCTCATCCGTTCGATATCTATCGGCAAATATTGAACGTAACAATATCAATATGCAAAGCGATTAATGTTATCACATAGACAACTGTGCATTGTTGGCATAAGTGCATGCTCGTTTGTTCTAATTGTTATTCTTCAAGTATAATATTAATAATTACGATAAACAATAAAGTTTAAAAAAAAAAAATTATTATTTCTAATTCAAAGTTGATTATAAATTCTAATTTTTCTTTTTTTATAAATTTTTATAAAAATAACTTTTATTTTTAAATGTGGCATATTTTTAGGGAAATGTAAATAACATTAGTTTACAAAAAAAATTTTTTTTTAATTACTCTAAAAGAAGTAAGGTATTTCTTATAGATTTTTAAATATCGATAACGATGCCGCAAGTTAAATTTTATTAGTACGTTTTCGCAAGATTTCGAAATAAATTTAATACAAAAAGAATGGCTTTTTGCGAAATTTGACATTTTTTTTGTAAAAAATAAACTTGAAATTCTGATAAATTATAAATGTATGTTTTTCATCCTTTATAAAAATATTTGTTTAATTTTAATATCTTTTAGACATATTATGAAAGATAGATTTAATTATATAAAGTTTTTTTATGATGATAAATTTTTCGCCTACGACGATAAAGTTATATATATTTACCATTTTTATGATTATTGATACACAGTGTAATTTATCATTATAGATCCGCTAAATGTACATTTGTATATGTACATATATATATA
>NW_017259243.1:3885929-3889255 GCF_001594045.1 Atta colombica | reverse complement strand
AATAATTTTATTATTAAATTTATTTTTTTAATGTTATATATATTTCACATGATCTTTTTTCATTTTCTTTTTTACATGTTTTCAGCATTTCTATAAAAAATATTTATTCAAAAAATTTTTTTGCTATAAACTAATATAATTAAAAGCAAATAGGATAAAACTATTAATAAGTTCATTAAATGTGTATATTTTTTGTTTATTTCTCTCTCGATTCTTATGAAGTAAGTTATGTTTAATCTTATTATCAATACATTGGCAAAAGTTCTATAAAGAAATTCTTCAAATAAAATGTAATTTTTTTATATTGATTTATTGTAAAAAAGATTCGTTATTTTTCCGACAGACATTGTATATCGGAAAAAATATATTTTGTGAGATAAAATCTGATAAAATATAAAACTAAATATAATTTATGAATTAGAATTTTAAAATATTTTCTATTCATACAATATTTGTTTATTTACTCCTTTATAAATTCTGGATATTCGTTAAGAAACTCTATATATATATATTTGTCTTACTGTCAAATTGAAATTTTACACAAACATAGCATTTATCTTTATTTCAAACCAGATCAAAAGCGAACGCAAAGAGAACTTTGAGGAATTATGCGCAAATGTATGTGTGTGTCTTCTCGCACTTTATATGTGAAATAAAATTATAATATGAAACAAACTTTTATTTCTATTTTATGCTACTTTCATTTCATTGCATAATATTATATTTTCTTGGAAAAATATTATTCTATAGATATGTACACACAATGGAATGATATACATTTTCAAAAAATTTTATGTTAAATTTAAAGACAATTTTTCACCATAAGATTTGATGAGAAATGAATCATCTTTCAAAAGAAACATAAATTTTTTTTATAATAATAAAATCTTTCTTTTACAAAAGAATACCCTTTCTCATAGTTAAATTCTCTTTCGTTCAAAGCCATTACCATCCAGTAAATAAAATCAATTACTGAAAGGCAATATTCTAATTTTATCTGCAATTAATTTGTGCAATTCACCGATTGCGAAATACAATAGTTTAAATTGAATTTAAAAGAAGCATTAAAAACAATGTGAATAAAGTTATAATAAAGGGAGTAAGGGTTAATTTAGCATTGTAGGTTTTCGAATTTAAAGCTAAATACATTCAGTGTTTCGAGACAAATGCATTTGTAAATAGTTACAGAGTGTCTCTAGATTTTTACCAGCAAAAATAAAAATGTATTATACATAATATATACAAATATATAAACACAAATCTTTAAATGCTATTATTATTACAACATTTATATAATTTAATAATAATTCAAATGCTATATTAAAAAATTATAATAAAAATATTAAACGTGTAAAAAGACAATGTTACCAAAATTTGCATTTCAAATTGTTGTCTGTCTAATGTTAAAACAACCTTGACATCAATATATAATTTTGAATTTATCACCTTTTGTTACGAGAATAGAAGAAATTTTTATATAAAATTTCCTCTATCCTCGCAACAAAAGATGATAAATTCAAAATTATATCGACGTCAAGTTTGTATTAACATGAATGGACAGCAATTTGAAATGCAAACGGTAACATTGTACTTCGGTAACATTGTTTTTTACACATTTGATATATTTTTGTCTAACTTTTTAATATAACATTTAATATAAAGACTTATGTTAGAGACTTATAATATTTTTTTCTTATTTTTGCTAGAACATACTGTCAAAGTTTGTACGGAAAATCCAGAGACACGCCCAAAATCAAGCTTTTATTTTGTACCAGTAAAAGTTAGGCAAGTGCAATAGTTAGTTAAGGACTTAGTTAAGGACACTTTCTTTATCTCTAAGATACGGTGATTATCTATCTGATATATCAATACCACTGACGAGATACTATTAAAGACCTTCAACCTTCAGACCTGGGCAAATTTTCGACGGTATAAAAAGAGCCCCAAGAGCCCGGAGGTAATTGAAGCATGCTGACATTATCGACAATTGATATAAATTTGCTATTATAAACATAAATATTTGGCTCATATATTATTAAATTCATGATTTTTTATTACATAAATGTTCCATAAATAAATATGCATACTTGTAAAGCTATAATATTTTATATATTACAGAAAAATTACAATTTTTTCTCTACAATTATCATTTCTATTGATAATCAAACTTTGACAAACATTGAAATTTTAAAGAAAAATCGAGTATTATTGAATTTTAAATGTATAAATACATCTACTAAACTAATAAATCATTAGTACAATCTTATCTTAATTTTTAACTCTTAATTACTTCAATATTCACAAGAACGCAAACTCCCGTAAGGATGTCGGTCTTTAATAATATCTTGTTGCTGTCAATACTAAAAACATTTATCTTTGCAAAACTTTCATTTTTAAATTTAGTTTCTTTAAATAGGATTTTAAACTTTTAACAATTATCTCTACAGCACAAAGTTGCACAAAAGTTGCAGTAACATTGCAGCAACATTGCATGTTAAAGCAATATTGCAAAGATTTTGTGATATTGCTGCAAATTCTGTGCTGTATAGGAAAGTAAAACAAATTTCAGGAACGAAAAATTTACTTTTTTTTTTAGAAATATTCAATTGATTAAAAATATCATTTGTGTGTGTAAATGTATGTGTTATAGATAAAAACAGATAAAAAATTTTTAATAAATTAAATTAAACATTTTAACAAACTATATACTTTTTCATATATTTTTGTGCATAAATTAATAAAGAAATTAATATTGTTCATTTTTTTTATAAAGTCACATCTTCTGATGAAGTTTCTTATTGTTCTAAAGAACTCTGAGTTTTATATCTTGTAAAAATATAGTAACCTTCCCTTTGTTTCATAAAAAAAAATCTCTCATTTATCGTATCATCACAATTTTGTAGAAATACATTATTTATAAAAAGTATATAATTATAATCTAACGAATTAATTATTAAATAATACAAGATAAACATCAATAATAGTAAAAAAAATTTGGCTTAAATTTTTTTTTATTTACTAGAAATATAAAGTTATACACATACGAGTATATATTTATATTTATATATTACTGTTGAGCGCGCGCAAAAGATTGAATTAAAAAGTATTCTAACACTCACCGTAAGAGAGATACACAGCAGTGGAATTGCAACTTGATCTGTAACATACAAAAGTATCCAAATTAAAATATATATTCAAAATATTGTAATTATTATTTAAAAAATTACTATTGCGTATTTTAACGTTATTATTCGTCTCTTAAACAAATACCCAGGAAAAAATGTTACGTATATGGACATATTTTATACATAATTATATATAATTAT
>NW_017259243.1:3870496-3885321 GCF_001594045.1 Atta colombica | reverse complement strand
TCTGTAACATACAAAAGTATCCAAATTAAAATATATATTCAAAATATTGTAATTATTATTTAAAAAATTACTATTGCGTATTTTAACGTTATTATTCGTCTCTTAAACAAATACCCAGGAAAAAATGTTACGTATATGGACATATTTTATACATAATTATATATAATTATATATATTTTATAAAAATTTTTGAAGGAGAGGAAACTGGAGCTGAACAGAAAAGACGAAAATAATGGTGTCTGGAGGCAGGGAGAGAAAAGGGAAAGAGAAATGGAAATGGGGGAGTAAGGACCTAGAGGAGGTGCAGGAACTCAAATATTTGGGTTTTAATTTAGATAGGAAAGGAGATTATAAAAGGCATATTAAAGAATAAGTAGAAAAGGAAAAATGGTAGCAAGAAAGGTATGGGGCTTAGAAGAAAAGCTATGCAGAAATGATTTTAGAAGATGGATGCTATTCAAATATTATATTTGGTACAAAGTATTATGGAGTGAAATTATGGAGCTGGGGAAAAAAAAGCGAACTAAAAAAGATAATGTTAGATTATGTCAGGTGGATTTTCAAACTAGATTTCTACCCCAAGGTATGTAATTATGAGGGAGTTGGTAATGGATAAACTCAAAGTAGGATGGGGTTTAAGGGCAAGAAAATACGAGGAAGATTAAATCTGGAAATAAGTAATTTGATCAGAGAGTGCTGGGAGGAAAAACAAAGCTATGATTGGATAGATATGGTATGTAGAGAGGATTATTATAACAGGAACGATGGGGAATTGAATCAAGGGAAGTAATAGGATATGAGAATGAAAGTTTTGAAAAAGATTTAATAAATAGGGAAAGGGATTTACAGAGGCAATGGGAAAAAGAAAGAATAGATAGATCAAAGTATAATAAAAGATATAAAGAGATAAGGATGGAGAATAGGGTACCAAATTATTTGAGGGTGGAGAATATGGAATGAAAGAGAGAAGATGAGATAAGAGCGTTATTTAAATTATTGTAAGATGCGATAATTTAGAAGAGAAGAATAAATACTGGCTAGGAATAAAGGAAGAAGGATGAGAATCTTTTCTATAATGTAAGCGAGGATAACCTCGAGCATTATGTTAAAGAATACAAGGAGACAAGAGTAGTTTTGAAGAATTAGGAAAGAATAAGGACGAGATTCTAAGGAATTTATGGGGAGAAGATTTGAGTAAACTTAAAGAAAAAACGCTAATAAAACTATGGAAAGATAGAGAAAAAGAAATAATAAAAAGAAAAGAAAAAAAGGAGAAAAGAAGGAAAAGATATAAATAGAGACTATTGTAAAGATAAAGATAATATAAAGACAAGGAATGAGTATTTTGTAAGACAACAAGGCTGTGAGTATAAAATAAGATTGTAGCGTAGTATATTATAGTAAGTAGATAATTTATTATCTATTTATAAGTTAAGGAAACGAATTGAAATGAGATCAATAGAAAATAAAAAGGATAGGATGTAGATGAAATGTACAGTTAAAGAATATAAAGGAAAATAGGATGGTAAATAAGAATAAAGAAATGTTAGGTAAAGATAAAAGAAAATAAGAAATGGGATATGGACACTAATAATAGACTGTGATAGGGCTGTGATATAGAAATTATATTAATAATATAGAAATTATAAGTAAAAGAGAATGTATAATAATAATTTAGGTTTGTAATTGTAGGATAAAGGCGGGAGAGGAGTGAAAGTGTGAATGAGCTAAATATTTCTGTAAATCAAGTCCCCTTCTTGGCTTGTATATGCTGAAGTGTAAATAAATTCTATTCTATTCTATATATAATTTTATATAAAATATTTTTTTCCAAGTATATAATTGAATAATGCTAATAACAAGAAATAATCGTAATTAATTGTTTTATAATCACTATTATACGTTTAATTATGTAATTAACTCGTTAATATAAGCAATTTATAAAAAATATACGCCAAAGGCACTTCTGAATTCAAAAATATAATTTGGAAAATGTAAGAAGGCAAAATGCCGGATTTGTTTGCTCGAAGAACTTGAAAACAACAAAATGAGATGCGATAAAAAAATATTTTGCACTAGAAGTGCATCAAACTTTGACCAATAATAGCAAATTGTTGCGGTTACACATTACGCATGAAATAGCACCTTAATAATTATCCCATGAGTTTTTCGATTTCAACGTTGTCGTTCTATCTCTTCTCGCCTACACATGGCTTACCGTTCCGCCTATTGCTATTTCTTCACAAAGTACACGTACAATATTTACTCGCGAACACGCTTAATTACAATCACTCTGCACGGCTTTATTATGTCGTTACGAAAAAATAACGCTGGAAAAGATACGATCGATGCTACTTGCGTCTTACGAATATGGCGAAGAAGAAAATCCGTAAATCGCGCGGCCAACTTCACACCGAAGCAGAAAAAAGGCGCGCCACAACCAATAGTGGCGCCTCCTCGAGCCAATAACGCGCAGCGTCTCTCATTCAGTCACATTCGAGCTTAGTGTTCAGTCGTTTCTTCGAATTGGGTGGCGTGCGATGGATGGTGATTTAACATCGCTACATCTGTTATTAATTGCACATTGCGCTCAGGTACACGATTTTTAATCTGTCAATGCGATAAATGTCAGTGCCGTGATTTTCATTCCGCATTATCCACGTAGATCCACGCATGTGAACAGCTGAATGTTTCGTCATCAGATGGAAAGTGGTGCGACGACACAACGACGATTCCGTGGGATAAGACACTCGCTTGTTGATACTTCCACGTGAGTTCGCTCATCGTTCGTTGGCTTTTCAATCATCGTACATTGGAATTTTATAGGATGCAGTCACGCAATAGGATCCAACACGAGGATAATTCCGGGAACAGACTGCATAACCGCACCTGGAGCCACGGCAATGACAGTGAAGAGGAGGAGATCACCAATGAGAATACATTGCTGAACGAAAACAGCGAACAGAGGTTTGTACGACGCGAGTGAGCTTATCGAAATTATTTCTCAATTGAAGATTGTTACAATCGTGTTCGCCAGTTATCTCTAATACTATTAAATTACATTGATAATTAAGTCGATGGCGTTCAATAGTCTGGTATCATTGTGTTTCTTTGTTATATTTCGATAGAATGAATTTTACTCTACTATGTTACAATATAATATTGATAATGTTGCATTGTTCGATTGTTTTTGACATAGATTGTATATATATTCCAAATTTTGCAGCATTTTTAAATAGTAATTTGGGATATCTTTCTAAAATAAAATTAGCTGTTATCTTTTATCTTTCACAATTTGTAGCTAATTTTGCTACAAATTGTGCAGACTCATCATGTTCAGAATCATCATTGAATAATGTAGACTATTGCTTTGTACATAATTTATACATTATTAACAAAAAATAAGAATTTGTAATTTCATCAGTTTTTACAGAGTATATTGTGTATTAATTTTATTTTTAAAAAATTTTGTACATATGATTTCCTATATCTTTCATAGGCACACATATTTTTAAGGTCGTGGCACATAGAAAAACTTAAGATGTAAAACGTAAGCAGTAAGAAAATCAACATGTTCAATCAGTTTAATTTGCTACTGCTTACGTTATGGTCTATAATTGGTCTATGATATGGTCTATGATTGGTCAAGTTCACTGCTTAAGTCTTATGTAGATTCTGGGTCTTGTTCAGTCTAAATTTTTTTATAGTATAAGGCATTCAAAAAATTTAGAAAAATTCAAAATTTCTTACTTTTTAACATCTTTGCTATATCATCAAATAGTTATTTATTTAAATATTAAAATCTTTATTTAATAAAAATTGAAATTTGTGTCAAAAAATTTGAGTAAAATTTTACTTAAGTCAAAAAAGATTTATTGTACTTACGAAGAGCTAATAATGATTATGTTGAAGGAATGAACACAAAATCTTGCATTAAACATAATATACAAGAATCATTTTGATTTTTATACTGAATATAAATATCTTAAATATTTTATATTTATACTGTTGAAATAGTGAATAAAATTCATCCATTTTGCATTATTATCGTTAAAATTATATTATTTTTCAATTAGAAGTACTTCAATTAGTATTACTTTGTTAGCTTCATTAATTGATTGTGTGTGTATCAACTCTTATTAATCCAACTTATGCCGTTTCAATTTTATATTTTATTTTTTTGCATTTTCATATTACAAATATATTATTGTGATAGGAATAATTTTCATTAGTGCAAATTAATCATAATTTGCATTTAATTTCTTATGCTACATAATTTCACAATTGCGCTTATATGCATTAATATTTAATGGAAATTATTACTAATTTGTTAACGAATAACTGCCCAATAAATTTCTAATATTAGTCGACCCATTCTCAAAAATAAAATAACTATTTTTAAGGAAATCACCTGTTAATCATCGTAGTGGCTTTTAATTTATTATTCATAAATTATCCCTTAAAGGAATAATAAATAATAAATATAAGAACTCTATATTTACGATAATTGGTATGTTTTACCACGTTGCGCATTACATGATATAATCTCTACCAGCTTAAATAGTATGTGTTATCACATTTTCAAATATCATTCTTACCTTATACTCGGAAATGTCATTATCACAAATTAAATGTTTTAATCAAAAGCGCTTTAACGCTTTATATACGATTGATTGAATATTCTGTAAATAGAAAAACTATTTATTTTTGTATCAAATAAAAATATAAAACGAATTAAAAAGGAAAAAAGAAATCACAGTAAAAAGTATAAAAACTAGTAATAGTACAATATCTAAACTAATATATGATAAGAATTAATTAATTACAGTAAGTTGTCTCTGACGGATTATCTCTAATCATTACTTATGAAACAAAAAAAAATTTTTTGTTTTTCAATATTTATTATAACAGACTTTCACTTATGATATAATATAATAAACTCTGATATTATATTTAAAAAGTTCTATGAAAGTGCTATAAAATAATAAAGATATAACGTATTTTACACATTACAGGCAAAAACATTCTACCCCAATAGAATGCAAGACTTGCCCAGTCACGACATTTGCTGAGGAGAAAATGCGACGCAAACTGCGATTCTTCTTCATGAATCCGATTGAAAAGTGGCAGGCAAAACGACGTTTCCCCTTTAAATTTATCGTCCAAGTCATCAAGATCATCCTTGTGACTGTACAACTCTGTTTATTCGCACATAACAATTACATGCACGTGAATTATACTTGGGATAATCGAATCACGTTCTCTCATCTCTTTTTAATGGGATGGGAATCTACTCAAGAGGTACGCAGCTTAATCTTGTTTTTATGTGTGTGCGCGCGCGGATATGTGTGTGTGTGTGTGTGTGTGTGTGTGTGTGTGTGTGTGTGTGTGTGTGTGTGTGTGTGTGTGTGTGTGTGTGTGTATTTATAAATCTCAATTACATTCTCATTTTTTAATGCTATATAATGGAAGATGGAAATAAAAAGATAGTATTTCAACTGTAAAATATTTTTTCATATTATTTAAAATAATTTGAAAAGCAAACTTAAGTGATCACTGCATTTTCACTACTTTAGATCTTAATCTATGACACCTAGATAGATATTTCATAATAATGGCATAATAAGACTTTTTCTATTTGGATTGCTATCTTTCTTTCAATATCAGTATCAAATACAAAACACGTGAGCATAAGTAAATTTAATTTAATGCTTCAGGTACCTGTATATCCACCTGCATCGGGACCGTTAGCTATCTACAAACAAAGCGATTTTTATGATGCTATCGATTATGCTTTGCACGGTTATTACAACGTCAACGACGCTATCGGTGCATACTCCTATATTGCCGAAGATAATTCAGTAAGACCCGTAACCTTGTGTCTTTATGAATATAAGGAAGGCATTATATTCGGTTTCAACGAGAGCTACGTGTTTGATAGCGAAATTGTGGAAACTTGCATGAACATCACTCTTGAAACCTTCAACACATTTAATTCGTCGCACAATCTTCTGCAAGACAGAAACATTAACGTCAATTTCTCCGCACTGGTACGCGCTCATCTGAAATTTGCTCTAAAAACAGTGAATCTGAAAGCAGCCGGGCCAATGACACCACCCGATTGTTATCGTTTCAACATTAAAGTTATCTTTGATAACCGCGATTTCGATGGACAGATGCTGCTCTCATTAGACGCCGAGGCTAGGAAATTGCAATGCAAAGGTGATACCCGTTACATCACTGATAACCGCATCGAAACGGCACTTAGGACTTTGCTGAATTTACTTGTCATACTTATTTGTACGATTTCTTTGGTGTTATGCTCGCGAGCGATATATAGAGCTCAACTACTGAAGTTTGAGACTATAAACTTCTTCAAAAAAACGTATGGCACAATATTAAGCCTCGAAGGTCGACTGGAATTCTTGAACCTTTGGTACATTATGATTATCATTAATGATCTACTTATCATTATTGGTACTGTCATAAAGGAACAAATCGAGCGAAAACACTCTGACAGTGATCACTGGAATATTTGCAGTATATTTCTTGGAACTGGAAATCTGCTTGTGTGGTTTGGCGTATTGCGCTATCTTGGCTTCTTCAAGACGTATAATGTTGTCATTTTAACTCTAAAGAAAGCGACACCGAAAGTAGCAAGATTCTTGATATGTGCGGTTCTTATTTATGCCGGTTTCACGTTTTGTGGCTGGTTGGTGCTTGGTCCATATAATATAAAATTTCGATCCCTTGCGACTACATCCGAGTGCTTGTTTGCGTTAATTAATGGCGATGATATGTTCGCTACGTTTTCTATAACGTTTTCCAATTCAGCTGTGTTATGGTGGTACTCTAGAATTTATTTATATTCGTTTATCTCACTGTACATTTACGTCGTCTTAAGTTTGTTCATTTCTGTGATAATGGACGCGTATGATACGATCAAGATATATTATCGCGAAGGTTTCCCGAAGAACGACCTGCAGACATTTATAGCTCCCTGCACAGATGAAGCATCGAGCGGCATCTTCAGGGACGACTCCGAGAGAAGCAACTTAACGGAGTTGTTTGATCGAGTTTGTTGCTGTCGAAAAAGACCCTTTTACGGATCCTTCTCGGAATCGGACTCCTCAACAAAATCTGAGCAAGAATGCAACGGAGCCATCTGTGTCTAGTGCGTTAACGCAAAGCACCTGGAGATGTTATGGTGCGACTATAGATACGCAGTACAATTTTAAATCGGTTGCCTCAACATCCTTAGTTTAATGATTTTAATTTGCTAGTTTTTTGCCTCGAATTGAATAAATAAAAAAAAAATTGTATGCAATATCATGCATTACATTTCAATGCTTTATATTTATCTGTTTTATGTAATGAAATTATCTTTTACAAAAAAATCACTAAAAAAATATAATCTTTAAAATGTTTTTTAATGAAAAAATTCTACAGAGTAAAAATAATTTCTTTATTAATATAGATTTAATCTTAAGCATTATAAAAATAAATTATCAAGCATAATATTCAGGAAGAAATTAACTATAAATGAATATTGGTGCAATCGGATCGATAAAGAATTTTCATGAATATAGATAAGTTTTTTAATTTATCGATTGATTAATCGCAATTATGCGTCAAGTGCTTTTATACAAGCACCTGGCAAAGTTGTGCACATAATACAATCAATCGAATTAAGAAATTCACCTCATTTATAAATGTTGATAACAAATTTATTCGACAATCGCGACATGTTTATGCAACGCGAGTAATTTCTATTACTGCCATATAAGTTTAATTTATATAATATTTTATGGAAAAGCATTTATTACAATAGTGCGGTTATATTAGATTTCGCTTTTATTTAAAAACACAACTATTAGATAATTTTTTATTGGATGCCTTCTAATAGTCTACTAATTTTCAACACATTGTCCAAGTTATTTTTCCGATCTGTTAAAAATACGTAAAATAAGTATTGCGAAACACAAAAAAAAAACACAAAAATAACAGAACAAAAAAAGAGCAGAACCTTTAAACTGCTAGCAACCAATGCAAAATAATGTCAAAAATTTATGTACAGTATTTCATAAAAAAATTCTTGTACATTTGCATGTATAATATAATTATATATTTATTATTGTATTTCGCTATCGTAAATATCTTACACTTTGAGAATCCATGTAGAATATGTATAACTACGTATATTGCTTTTGCAATATATATAACATCAATAAATCCCCCATAGCAAAGGATCACATTCACTTCACAATAAAATCACAATAGTCAGGAAGAAAATATGAAAGATTATTATAACAAATTAATGTTACAAAGACATTCGCATTACCGTGACATTGCTGTGACATTATTTGTGACATCATTTGATAAAGCGGATATTCGCACATGATGTAATCATTATTGTTATGATGTAACTGTGATGTTTTTTGCTATGGGAGATATATTCTTGGAGAAAGTAAGATAATTAGAAATTGTATAAGAGTTGCCGTTTAATTGTTATATAAACCAATTCAGTGTTATACCAAAGTTAAAAAGGACATATAATATATGTATAATCTAAATAAAAATAAAAATTAAAGATTGAACTATGTCAGTAATATCAAATAATATAAATTATTTGATTAATAAATTATATGATTATAGTCTGATCTTGATGTATGTATTATGTTAAAAATTGTAAGCTTTATATCGAGCATAAGATATCCAGAAAAAATATTATATATATGAACATATTATATATAATGATATATAATCGTATATAATTTATATAATTATGTATGAAACTTTTTTCTCGGGTAAAATTGCACAAAAAACATTATCCATAGAAATATATTTATATTTACATTGAAGTACAATAAACATGAATTTTTTAAATATCTGTTATAACATTTCTCTACTCGAATCAATTAATTTATAATATTATTATGCCAGTTTCAGTTTAAAGATTGCATTTCAAAACCGAAAATTAAATTAACGCGCATTCACAGAATTGAATATATGTATTAATATATAAATTAATATATAAATTCACACTGAAATATTAAGTACCAAGATTTACCTTATAATCAGATTTATAAGACATTTTATTTATATTATTATTTAATTTGAAGCGAAAAATACTATTGGATTAATAATAACGATTATTTAATTTAATAATTGTCTCAGTAATTAATATTTCAATTATCTATAGGTTACTGTAATCAATCTTGATTAATCTTAATCACACTTAAAATCTTTTTTATTAATAATAAGAAAAGTAATGTGATTAAACTTGCAATGTAAAAAAATATCAGTTAATCAAAAATAATCGTTCAAGACTTTTGATGCTGTAAGAAAGAGGCACAACTCAAATCAGACAAAATGTTATAACAATAAAATGTATATTTCAATTTCCTTTCATATTTTAAAACTTGCATAAATTAAATTCTATTTAATAGATAAATGATTCTCCATTTCTCCAATACATATCTATCTTCCCTTTCAATATAAAATCTCAAATGTATATAGAGTACACGTTAGCATGTACGTATATTTGTAGTATGTGTTGCTAAAGAAGGTGTATAGTGCATATTCTGTGGAATATAGGAATCAAAGTGAAAAAAAAGAAGCAAATGTAGCTGCATATACTTTCGCTGGCGACTGTACATACAGTGAACACGCCTGGTTCTTTGTTTATCCTCCGTATGACGTACGCGCGTCACGCAGCGAACAACGAGTGGCTCAATGCAACCGACCGAGGATCGAGTCTCGGCTGGAGAAACGGCAGCAGTCAGTGTCGAGCTGCCGAGTGCGCTGACCTGTAAGACGGATAGCGATGGTCGTTGACCGCGGTTGAACGCGATCCATTGTTTACATCGACACACATTTCGACGCATTCTGAGGAACGGTGTCTCATACCGTATCCTCGTTAGCGACCCAATCGCCGATCATCATTATCGCCGTGATAAACGACAGCTGCGGGCAAACATGTCAAGAGTAGCGGGAAGCTCTCCCGCGAGAGTCGCAAACAAAGGTGAGCAGCAACAACAGCAACAGCAGCAAGAATTTCCACTGGGTCTGGATAAAGACGCCAGCGAGCATAGCATTTCCAGCATAATGTCGTGCGTGTCCATCTCGCCAAAACACGCAGAAAGTAGCCTCCGAGTTATGGAGAGTTACCTGCACAAGCAACAGCTGACAGACGTCACACTGATCGCGGGTGAGTATATACATCGAACGCTTTGTTTTGATAACAATGCATCTGTCGATGTGTCAATTGTCAATTAGAATTATGACTCAGTTGATGATTAATCATCAACTCATATGTTTTAATAAACGAGAATTGTTAATATATATTTTTATTTATAATTATCATAGAAAAATTCCTTTTATTATTATAAGTTATTATTAAAACCTTTTTTTGCTGGATAATTTGCTATTGTTAATATTTCTAATTAATAAAAATTGAAGAAAGATGGGAAAATACATTCTTTATATATTAAACATATATATTAAAAATATTCTTTGTTCTCGATACAATTGAGATTCGAAGCATCCCATATTTTTCATATTTGTGTGTGTGAGATTTATACTTTCTTTAGGAAATAAACGTGTCCCAGCTCATCGATTAGTCCTCAGTGCTGGCTCTGAATATTTTGCTGCCATGTTCACAAGTTCTTTACGAGAATCGGCACAAAATGAAATAGAATTAATGGATGTTGATGGAGATGCATTATGGGCTTTGGTTCTTTATTGTTATACAGGTAATTCGATTTACAGATATTTTTCAAACTATTCTTGTTTATTTTTATTGATATATTTTTATATATGCACAGGTTGTATAGAATTACAAGAAGATAGTGTAGAGACTCTTCTTGCCACAGCATGTTTATTACAATTGAATCCAGTTATTAAAGCATGCTGTCAGTTTCTTGTCAAACAGCTCCATCCGAGCAACTGCCTGGGCATACGAATGTTTGCCGACACGCAAGGTTGTTCGGAATTATTTGAATACGCACACGCATACACTACAAAACATTTCATGGAAGTTACAAAAAATCAAGAATTTTTACTGTTATCTGCCAACGAAGTTGCGAAATTACTTGAATCAGAGGATCTTAATGTTCCCTCAGAAGAAACTATCTTTTATGTAAGATTAACTACATGTTGTATGTAAATTATTTTTGTGAATAATTTTGTAAATAAATGCAAAATAAACTACATGTTGAGCAAAAAAAATTTAATAATATAAAATGTTAAAAAAAAAAATATGATTAAAATTTGTTATACTATGATCATATATATTAACTACAATATGTCTAAATTGAAGTATAAAGAATAATGGAGTCTCTATTATTATTATTTCAGGCTCTAGTGACTTGGCTGGAACATGATCCAGAAAACAGAAGCAAAGATGCCAGTACATTATTAGGTTTAGTCAAATTACCATTGCTATCACCCGCGGTGAGTTCACTGACAGCTCAATTTTTTACTTGACAGAACTTATACATTAGATCAACTAATAAATTAAAACAGTTTATAGCTGATAATATTGAGAGTAACGAAATGTTCAAAGATCAAAGAATGGCGCAGGAATTAGTAATGGAAGCATTAAAATACCATTTGTTGCCTGAGAGAAGGCCTTTACTTCAAACAGGTAGAACGAAACCTAGAAAAGCTACTGTGGGTACATTATTAGCTGTTGGAGGGATGGATGCCAATAAAGGTAATTTATTATTAATATATACAAAATTAATTATTTAATATTGGTTGCTATTAATATAAAAAAAACATTAATGTAGCATCTTTTAATTTTCTCAAGCGAAATAATGCAAAATATAATGTCCAGGTGCAACATCTATAGATGCGTTTTCATTGCGCGATAATGCCTGGAGATCTTTAGCTGCCATGAGTAGTAGAAGATTGCAATTTGGCGCGGTGATAGTCGATAAAAAATTGATTGTCGCGGGCGGTAGAGATGGTTTAAAAACGCTGAATACAGTAGAATGCTTCGATTTCTCCACTCTTGCGTGGAGCACTCTACCACCTATGAACGTCCATCGTCACGGATTAGGTACGTGCCGAATTTGCGAAGTTAATACGCAATTTCATTCATTCGTAATAAAAACCTGATAAATACATTAATTTTTTTCAGGAGTAGCAGTATTAGGTGGACCTTTATATGCTGTTGGTGGTCACGATGGTTGGAGTTTTCTTGATGCAGTCGAAAGGTGGGATCCGGCAACGCGTCAATGGAGTTCGATATGCCCTATGTCCATACAAAGGTCTACAGTCGGTGTGGCTGTGTTAAATGATAAGTAAGTCTACAGACAAATTATCACATTTATATATAATATCCGTTTTCAGCCGTTTTCACATAAATTTTAGTGTGTTTTCATGTTTTATCGATTTAAAAAGATTTAATATTGAATTTTTATAATGATTTTAATGCAATTTTTTAATCTTTTAGATTATATGCTGTAGGAGGAAGAGATATCAGTTCCTGCTTAAATACTGTAGAATGCTATGATCCGCATACAAATAAGTGGACACCATGTGCGCCTATGTCGAAGAGGCGGGGCGGTGTAGGTGTAGGAGTAGTAAACGGTTGTCTTTATGCACTCGGTGGTCACGATGCTCCAGCTAGTAATCCGAATGCTAGTAGATTCGACTGTGTAGAAAGGTGAAGCTACTATTATGTTACATATTAAAATTTTCAAGTTGTGTGTAATGCAATGTAACAATATAGATATGATCCTAAAACTGATACATGGACTATGGTTGCGCCAATGAGTGTTCCTCGAGATGCAGTCGGTGTGTGCGTATTAGGTGATCGACTTATGGCCATAGGAGGATACGACGGTCAGCAATATCTCACACTAGTGGAAGCCTATGATCCACATCTCAACGAATGGGAACCTGTGAGTGTATAAACTATTCCTGTAATTGGATATAATACAAAAATAATTTTTAAATGTATTTTGTAATAATTTTATGTTTGAAGGTTGCTCCTCTTAAGGCTGGCCGTGCAGGACCCTGTGTTGTTGTAAAAAATTTAACTAATACCATATAGATCATTTTTACTAAACAATCAGTAATTCTTGCTATTATGTGATTTATATTTGTAACTATATGTGATTTTAAGTGTTTCAGAAATATAACAGAATTTGCTCTCTTGTGATATCATATGCGTGTTAATTAATCAAACTGTCATTTTTCTGAAACAATTTTAAATAATTTCATATTTAAATAAGTATTATATTTCTTCTTAGCATATAGTAACTTTTATAGGATTTTTACACAATTTCATACTGTACTAAGGAAATTCCAATTATTGTAATCTAATCAAACTATATATTTAGCATTTATTTGTACATAATATTTCGATTTTATATAAATTTTCAATGTAGCGAATAATTTTGTTATTGACAATGTGTGGTAATTTTTTTGTATCCATCATATTAATCTAAATTATAAGTACAAACATTTTCAATAAAATATATAAATCTAAACACGTTTTCTTTCATAAAAGTAACATTTTTCGTAAATGTCAATATTTTTCTGTATAATAATAATAATCATATAATAAATTGTAAAACCATTTTTTTAGAAATAAGTAATATAAATCAAGAATGCTAGTGAGAAATTTGAAAAAATAAATATATTTCAGATACAAATATTAAGTAATTACAATATTTATGCCAAATTATACTGATACTTTAACTTGTAAAAATCATAATTTAATAAACTTAAAAAAACTGATAGAAGAATATACATATATAAGAACAAATTTATTTTTCTCATCAAGATAAATGTTTTTATTTACATATATGATATATGTTTCTATATTTGACGATTATTATCTCTTGAAATAAATAAAATTATATCAATTAATTAAAAGAAAACATGACATTATTCCATATGTTTACATTACAATTGTTTAATTTTTTTCTTAACAAGCCGGAAAAGTCCTGAAACAATGATAACAACAAAATTACATCTTTCACAAAATCAGAAACAAAAATTGTAAAGTCAAAAAATATAAAAGCTATGCATGTTTTCTCTTTTCAAAAAGAATCTTACACTAACTTGTAAATGTGAAGATAAAATGTACTTTAGTTTACCGTGGAAAATCCGACGCTGGCTCTGCAAACTTGTGCCTAACCATAAACGTAGCAACAGCTTCCGCTACCTTATCCGGAACATCTTCATGAACAGCATGCCCACAAGCGGGCAATACTTGCATTTGGAATTTACCTATTTTTATGAAAAAAATAAGTAATTATTTTATTGAAAAATATTTAAAACTTGTGTCACATTAGCATATACTAATGACAGCACTGAAAATTATATACCTTGCATTTGTCCTACAGTGAGTTCACGATCTAATCTATCAACTCCTGCTAACAACAACATTTTCGGTGTAGGAACATTCAAGAATGCTGTCGATAATCCCTTAAACCAGCCAAACCAATGTTGCTCCGTTTTTGCCAAATCTATTCTCCAGACATATTTTCTGTTAGTAGTAATAGCAGAAGACGCAGGCGGTGGCATATTGGATGACTCTTCCTCTTGGATAATATCATCTCGCGATATAATTGGTTCTGGATTAGATTCACACTTGTTGTATTGGGTTGGCAATGAATCAATATCATGAGTTGCTAATTTGCTAGTTTCAATGCTGAAATAGCACGTATTGTATGATTCGATTTATTTTAATATCAGTATAAAAATATTACAAAAAACCTAAGATCTTTAAGAACTCACTAACTTCTTTATCTGCCCAGGAACGGAAACCTTTGCCGATTGTATATTCCGAATTTGTCCGCTACGAA
>NW_017259243.1:3869965-3870396 GCF_001594045.1 Atta colombica | reverse complement strand
TTATTTTCAAATAAAAAGTAAATGAATCATTTAAAGAACATATTACAATAATGATGAATGCATTAAAAGCATTAAGAAAATACTAACCACCACTCTATAGCCTGAGATATGGTGCTAAAACTAGATGGCCGTGATCTCAAAAAACTCTGCATAGAAGCTAATGCATCCATTGCCGTACCTTCTACAACATCTATAACTCCTAATCCATATAAATTTGAAATCAGTGGAGCTGCTCTTACAGCTACCGCACCACCCATGCTATGACCGACAAGAATTATTGGAGCATCATGCGCAATTATCTCTATAACAGCTGCAACATCTCTGGTAATAAAAATAATACAATTTATTACAACGCAAAAAAAAGGTTTCATAAAGATTTTATGCACAGCGGCTTATAAATCAAATAATCAAATAACATATAAGAAATAAAT
>NW_017259243.1:3857880-3869865 GCF_001594045.1 Atta colombica | reverse complement strand
ATTTATATATATTATATATATTTATTCTTACTTGAAGATTAAAATACATAGATTAAAAAAATACAATCAACCTTATTATAATAATAAAAATATAAGCAAGATTAAAAAAAAATGTACATTTTACTCACGATGCTAAAGTATCTGCAGACAAGTCATCATCATCTGTGGTATGAGTATCCCCATGACCTCTAAGATCAATCGCCATGACTCTACATAATACCATTGTCATAATCGATTTCTAAAATTAATAATGCGTATTAATCTCTTTCTCAACATGTTATTAGCAACTACAAATGATACATACTGTGAGTTCTGCCCAAGTTAAACCACTATAACCACCGCCATGCAATAAAACTAATAATGGTCCCTCAGTGCCCTTGATATAAACATGAAAAGTGTTCTGTCCCACTGGTACATCCTTGGAATGATCAAAATACGGATCCCATCGTACTGGTTCGTAGTCTCTTCTTCGCTGAGCTCCCCTCGACTTACTAAGTCTTTAAAAAAATTTTTGTATATGATTTTATAGCAATTTCCTTCAACTTATTCAGTAACTTATTAAAAATCCTACTTTCATACGATTTCACAAGTCAACACAAACCTGGAGTTCAAAGCAGAGAAATTGATGGCCGATGGTGGTAATCTGGATTTCAAAACTGACTTTTGAAGGGCAGACATGTTAACGTATCGCAGACGTTAATGACACCGTCGTGTCGGGAACGATCTCTTTCGTACTTTCTATTGCAGTCATATATGCAAAAGGGAACACTCGGCAATGCACTGGCTAATGCACAGTTGTGCGTGTAAGGGAGATGACCGAGAAAAAAAGTGTGAAACACATATATGACGTTAATGGATCTACCGGCGAAAGGAACGTCGAGGACGCGAAACTCACACTATCGCACACCGATCATCGACACGCAAATGGCGGAAACAGATTTTTCCTATTCTTTTTTCTTTTCTTCTTTTCTGTTTCTCCTAAATGTTGCCCTTGATCCTCTGATAATCCTTTGATAATCGGATAATACTAATTTATTTTCGAGTATCACCGAGCTTTCTCGAATTATGTCAAACATCGACAAGTATTCGCGGAAAAATTGCAGCGCTATTTTTGCATGAGTTTTGGAACGCGTTAAAAATCCCACGATTTTAGTACGACCCGAAACTCATCAAGAAGAGACATCATAACCTTTCGATTTGTGAGAAAAAAAAATCAATTTCTAAAAGCAATTTCTAAAAAAATAATATGTAATTTCTATATTAAAACTATTTTCTTGCTTATAACATCTTAAAATTAATTAATTTCCGATTAATATTATTATTAAGCTACCGAAATTTATTATTTATAACAATTAATACATTTTAATCAAAGTTGTTTATTTTTTGGCGCAATTAAAAATCAATAAACTCGTGTATGTATATATATTATAATAATTATTATAAATTAAACTACGTAATATATATATAGTTTTAATATATATACACATATAATATATATATATACACATATGTATGTACATAAAATATGTTAAGTACATAAAATTATAAATTCTCAATTCATTTTCTTGAAAAATTTCAATAACGTGTACATGTTATATGTTCATTTGTTTGTCATATGTATATAAATAACAGATATATATCATATTGAATATATGGATCCTATCGAATATTAAAAACACAATATAATTTTTACTGTTGTATGTCTGAGTATACAATAAAATAATTAAACAGATATCTTTATAAAATGTGGGCTGGAGAGATAAAGAAAGAAGTTGCAACTTCGATGATTCATACATATCCATTATGTAAGGTAAATTGATTTTGTTTGTAACATATCACAAGTCAATTAGGATATTTTAATTATTGCAGAAATTTTCTTTAGCACAGTGATATGCCAGAGGATATGAAGCAGGAAGCTATAGAAACCTGTGTCACTGCTGTGGAAAAATATTCAGAGAATTATGAGCATGCAGCTCGCATGATCAAAGATAATCTGGATAAAAAATTTGGTCCACCATTTCAAGTAGTCGTCGGGGAAGCTTATGCATGTGCAACTACATATCAAGAGAATTCACTATTATATATGTTTATTGGAGGTAACGTAGCAGTTCTTGTATGGAGGACGGTTACAGGTTTTTGATAAATTTACATGCAAAAGATAAATATGTACTTTCAAATACTGTCATGTATATGAATTTTTCTAAATATATGTTATGTATTATTATTACCTTCTTACAAACAAGTACTTTAATATTGAATCTTATATATTTTTACACATACTGTCATATATTAAATTGTTTTCTAAATAAAAATAAATAATTTAAATATAATCTGTACCAGAAAGTATTTCTATATTTTAATTGTTATATTTTATATGATACATCTTAATGATTATCAGATTATCATCATTAGTTTTGTGTTTCCAATATGTTTAATTATGAGTATAAAATATTTAATTTAAACACACAGTTGGACCCACACTGAGATATTACAATTAAACATTCTTCCTCTTGTAACAGTTTATCTTACATATGCTTCACACATTCATATGAAAGTACTTTTATGTACATTCAAGCACATATATATACATTATATAAACACATAAATACACACAAATACATAAAATAAATTATAATAAATGTCGAAACTGCACTATGCAGATTTCCAAATGCATATTGCCAAATTGCCAGCACAATACATATATAGAAGGTGTTTCAATTGATAAGTTATTTCAAAACCGTAGCCTTCTCCAACAACAGTGTGCCATGATGCACCGAATTTTTTATCCATTGTCTCCTTAATCATTCGAGATACGCTCTCATAATTGTCTGCGTATTTTTCTGCTGCAGTTACACATAATTCCATCGCTTCCTGTTTCATTTCGTCGGACATATCGCATTTCTGTAAATAAACATCATTAAAAAAATTATACATTATTAAAGAAATTTATATTACCAAAAGATTCCAGTAATTTACCCAACTCATATATATACACACACACACACACACACACACACACACACACACACACACACACACACACACACACGTATATATATTTGGATCTAGCTGGATAATTTTTGCAATGACAATATTATAATTTCTCCAAATTTTTATAAATTTTAAGTAATACATAATAATATTTAAAATAATTTTTAGATATTAATATTTTTATATATTATAGAATCAAATTAGACACAAACAAATTGATATTCATTCGAAATTAAATAAAATGCGCGTAATTTTGATTTTAAATCAGAAGTGTCGATATACTTCCCGTATGTATTGATCAAACGTCATATTTTACATCTATTTACGCAGCGAAAGTTATACAACAAATTATAATAAAATGCGACGTGCATTTTACTTACTCTACAAAACGGATAAGTGTGAAGAATTTTTACAATGTCGTCCTTTCTCACTTCGGTCATTATTGCAATTTTATAAGCAAATCGCGCCTCTAACAATGCTAACACGAATACTTTATACAATGGCACGGTTGCGGTGTCCCAGGCGCAGGTCAGTGAGTCAGAGGAGCACATTGTCACCATCATAAATTATCCGTCACGAAGACATTTATTGACATTTATGTTGTACTAATTTAATGAATTTCTTATCTCTTGGATATAGGCATGTTTTGTTATCATTATTTTTAGTTTTAGCACGTAGTCGAATTGCGATATAGACGCTTTATTTATATAAAGAATTACAGAAATTATGAAATTTAGTGAGTCATTTATGTTTCAAGAATAAAGAGGTTAATATCTCAATTCGACATTAATATTTATTAGCTAACGTTGGAAAGCTTTGTTTTTGCTGCATTCATCTTCACGATGAATTATAATTTATAAAAAATAATCTACAATTGTATAAACAGTTTTAACGATCTTGAAAAATAAATATTTATTTAATTGAAAAACATTTTCTTTATAAAAGGAAAAGATTTTTTGTAAATTTCTTTTATATAAATTGTTTACAGAAAATATCTAGGAAAGAAGTAAAATTTAGAAAAAATGGCATCAAGATTCAGTGGAGCGTTGCAAATTACAAATCTGGATGATTTCATCACTCCATCGCAGGTATAATGATCAATATCATTCTGTATTGGATCTAATTTTCATGTATTATTTTAAATTACATTTGTTACAGGAATGCATTAAACCCATAGAAATGCAAGCAAACAAAAGCAAAACAGGTGCAAAGATAAAAATACAATCAGATAATGCCCTTTCGCTCAATGAAGTAAATGTCTAGAACATTCATTTTGCCAAAGTATAATTCTAACATAAAAGTTTTCATTAAAGTTTGCTTTATTATACAGATTGAACAACCAGAAAAATTACAAAAAGTTGAGATTACACTTGCAGACTGTTTAGCATGCAGTGGTTGTATTACATCTGCTGAAAGTGTGCTCGTTACTCAACAAAGTCGAGAAGAATTGCTTAGGGTGTTTCAAGAGAAAGTAGTTCAACAGGTAAAGAATAAATGTTACTACAATGTATAAATATTTTATAGTTTTCTAATTTATATACAAAAGTAAAGAAATTTTATATATTAAACAAAATATCAAGTATTTAAATATCTATAGCAATGTATAGAAATATACAGCACTAATTATTACTGATTCTTTTATAAATATAAACCTTAGATTTATATCTACAATATTTATCCTTGAATGAGATATATAAAATTATTAAGATTCTTAATTTATTTTATATTTTAAATGTTGTTTTAATATCATTTTGTAGAATGTAGGAAGCACAGATTCTAAATATATAATAGTAAGTCTATCAGTGCAACCAGTGTTGTCACTGGCACAACACTATGAACTTACCCCTGAGCAAACTCTCCATAAACTAGCAGGATTTTTCTATCGATTGGGAGCTGATGCAGTATTGGATATGACAGTGGCTGACGATTTTGTCTTATTAGAAGCTGCCAAAGAGTTCGTCGAACGTTATAAAGCCAGTAAAGAGGGCATGAAAAATCAGTTACCAATGTTGTCTTCTTCATGTCCAGGTAAAATATTTATGAAAAAAATAGATATTAGTCAATTTATGAGATTTATAATATATTTTTATTTCTAATATATTCTTATTTCTAATAGGTTGGGTATGTTATGCTGAGAAAACTCATGGAAATTTTATATTGCCATATATAAGTATCACAAAATCACCTCAGCAAATTATGGGATCATTAGTAAAGTATCACTTAGCTGAAGTTATGAATCTGTCACCAGAACAGATATATCATGTAACTGTAATGCCCTGCTATGATAAGAAGTTGGAAGCTTCCAGAGAAGATTTTTACAATCAACAAAGAAAGACGAGAGACGTAGACTGTGTCATAACATCAAGTATATTTATTCATATTTCTGCATTAAATTTAAAATTATTAAAATTTAAGTATAAATATTATATCAACTTTTGGTTTTTCAGTTGAATTGGAACAGATGCTAAGTGAAGATGGTTTAGTATTAAACGAAATAGACGAAGGTGAAATTAAACAACCATTTGGGTCTTGCAATGAAAACATTGGAAATAAGTTGTGGGGTCATAGTGGCTCAGGATCAGGTGGTTACGCAGATTTCATTTTTCGTTACGCAGCAAAGAATCTTTTTGACGAGGACAATGTTACAGTGGATTTCAAAAATCTTAGAAATCCTGATTTTCAAGAGGCAGAATTGAAAAGAAATGATCAAGTGTTATTAAAGTTCGCTACTATTAATGGATTCCGAAATATACAGAACATAGTTCAAAAAATGAAAAGAGGCAAATGCGTTTATGACTATGTTGAAATTATGGCATGTCCATGTGGTAATTATTGCTTTGTTTAAAATGTTTTAGCAATACAAATAACTAAATTTAATATAATTATTATTATTAGGTTGTTTAAACGGTGGAGCACAAATAAGACCCAATGGGAACGTTCAACCTCGAGAACTTGCGTTGACATTAGAAATTATGTATCATAAACTTCCATTAAGCAAACCCGAAGAAAATAAAGTGGTACAGAACCTATATAAAACTTGGCTAGGAGGAGAGCATACAGACAAAGTTAACGCATATTTCAATACACAGTATCACGAAATACAAAAAATGAATACAGCACTTGCAATAAAGTGGTGATCTAATATATATTATAACAATGTTATCATTATTTATATAATATGTATATTTGTATAGAAGTTCATTGGCTGATTGATTCTTTATTTATGCAGTACAATAATAAAAATAAATAATTTCTAATTATTTGATGCTTAAAGTCATAACTTAAATATATGCCATGTGATATAAATAATTTTATGCTCTTATATAATATAAATAATGTGTACTCTTAATACCATCTTATATACAGGATTAAAATTACATTATAAAAAAAATTGCAAGTGTATTTATTGTGTAAAAGTTATGATTGTACCTAAAATGTATTATAACAATTTCATATTACAAGTGTATTTATTTATACAAGAGAGAGCTTTTTAAAACGACAGAGATATGATTATCACATATAAATAATATCACGATATACACATACAAGTAGCTGTTGTTTAAATACAAGTTCTTTTCTTATATATGTTAACTTTTAATAAAGCAATATATTTTCATTTTGAATACAACACTATATATATCTTACATATATTATTTCTTAAAATGCGTTGTTACGCATGTGTCATAAATAGTACGAAATGTACACAATGTATAAATAACTTCTCAAATAAAAGTAAATAGATAAAAATATCACATTTGTATTAACACATAAATACGATTAAAAACATTGCAAATCATGCTCAGTGAATTATTACATGTAATTCCCATTATCTGCTTTATTTTTCTCTGTGTATTCTTTCTGTTTTTATATAATCCCAAGTCTTTTCTTGCAATAATTATAATTACCCTTCCTGAAATTAGCAACAAGAGAATGAATAAATACATAATTGAGTGGAACATGTTGCATGTGGCTTCAATTATCTAGAATTTTTGTTATCTAGGAATTCTTCATTTTCATTCATTTCTTTAGATTCGGATTTTTTCAAATCTATATCTGGGTATCCATCCTCGATATATCGAATGGAATCATGATCCATGTTATTGTCATCTTGATTTTCACATGTATCTATTAACCATCCTTGATTGCTATCAATTTCTCTAGTAACAACAAGGAATAGTTCCTTTTCCTTGCTATCTATCTGATCCTTTAGATATATGAGTAAATCGTTGTCCTGATATAAAAAAAAATATAGTTAATATTGCAAAATATATAAAAATATGTTTATATTTTTTAACAAATTTTATTTAATTATATTATTTAATAACCTTTCCTATTAATTGTGGCGAGTCCAGTTTTGAATCAAGATTATAAAAGGCACCATGTATCTTTTTTAAAGCGATCCAATGACGTCGTTTCAAAGGAAGTAGCACAAAACCTAGTTTGTATTCAGTTGGGACATTAAGTATAAAACCCTCGATGTTGTCTAAACGAAGACACTTTGGATCTCTAAGGCAGAAGGAATAATTAATAAACGTTTATAATCGTAATTTATATGGTCATATTCTTACGATATCAATGATTACGAACCTACGTTTGTCGAACCATACAGCTTCGCGTCCTCTTCTTTGAAGAGCAGCCATAATAACATTAATATCATAATTGCCAAGACCTAATAGAGATTTATGAGGATTAATCCATACATCTGGACTTAAACTGTAACAAATTTGATCTAATTCTTGCTTGCTAAATCCACGCTCTTGAAACAAGTTGTTTAACGCATGTAATGCACACAGCTCCTTCACCTATATTTCAATTTATAATTTTATATAACATAAGTACACAACAAAGTAAGTAAAAAGACTTTTTTCAAATATAGTAAAAATATTTTTAAATATCAATATTCCATTCACAATGCTTCGCATTGTGTATAATGTGATGAGTTTTCTACACAATATAAATGCGATATAAAAATAATTTATGAAATAATAACATTAACAAATTACTTGTCGTTCATGGTATATAGATCCAGTCATATCAATCGTGCTCGCAACCATTGCAACTACATAGTTTTCCCACCGTCTAAAAGCAAAGATTAATTTGCTGGTGCTTTTTAAAAGAACCTTTAAAAAATGTATTCAATAGTGTTCAACAACGAATGACCATCAGCAAACTACAGGACTTGAATCATCAACGGCACTTTAAGAACTCACGACTATTCAACTATCATAATGATTAAAGCACGCCAAACATACATTACATGTCATTTGGATTTGGCGAAAAGCACACACGATAATCGTAGAAAATTAGTGGTCACGAACTCTCAAAACGCTCGATTGATACAACTACAGGCCACAGTCGTAGTTAGTGAAAGTACACTAAAGTGCAGAACAGTGCAGAAGCAATGGATCAATTCCAAACTGTTCCATAAACAGAAACCTGATACACTCCTTCAACTTGGCAGTGTTTCGATTCAGACTGGATATTTTCCAATTACTTAATACCTTAACAAACGTAGCAAATTAATTCATTCATATTTTCAATGATAATAAATAATTTAACTCTTTTAGTTACATATTTTTTGTGATAACCTCATAACCTTAAAAGAATTAAATTATTTAACACTAAAAATGAATATGAAAACCGATTTGCACTCAATTGCACCAATTTACCATAATCGTCGATACAACACTACAGGTTTGTTCACTTCAACATGCTTCAACATATTCCTACCTACCTAGCTCCTACTCACTCTAAGGGGCTCCACACAATAAAAGGAACAGGGAACAGAGAATAAGAATTTTAACCTATCAGAAACTGTGTATTCAGCAATACATGATTTCTGATAGGATTGAAATTTTTATTCTCTGTTCTCCGTTCCTTTTATTGTGCGGAGCCTCTAAAGCTAATCACAGGCTTAGTTTTCACGGAGAATTTAAACCGGAGAGACCCTATTCTTGAACAAATATCGCATTCGAAAATAGCAATTCCGTACAATCAACTAATCACAATTGACTTGAAACTTTTATTTTCATATGCGAAAATTTCATATTCATATATGCTCAAGAATAGGGGCCCAGGGCCAGTTGTTCTATCTTTTGGTAAATTTTTCCTGTTGAATAAGCAACATTACCCAATCACACGCGCAGATTCCCAGATTTACTTCACTGGTAAAATTTACTAAAAGGTGGAACCGGCTCTCAGGGTATCAATTATGAAACTTTTTTCCTAGGATAAAAAGTGAAAAGTGAAAAATTTCTCCATTATCTTCAATAGTTAAAATTTTCACTTTTCACTTTCCATCTTAGGGATAAACTTTCATGATTGATACAAAGAATAAGAACCAATCAACTACATGCCTCTATCATTTGACTGTAACAGGGAACTATTCGACTGTAATTGGTTGGTTCTTTCTTACATTCAAATCCGGTGTAAACAATTGACGAATACAAAGAAAAATATCAGGGCGCTTCTCCTTTTAATCGTAGGCCTGTTCTCTCCTCCGATTTGGTAGACTTTCGTTCTGTCATTGACAACAGGGCAAACAGACCTGACGCTGTTGGTATCTCTATTGTGTTTATATCTAGTAAATTTCTTACACCGATTTAAAATGGAAACTAAACCACATTTTTCGTAACAGTAAGAGTTTCGACTAATCGATTTGCTTTATTTTTACGATTACGGATGGCCTAATCAAGCAACATGATTAGTCGAAAATCTACGTTACGATTACGTTACTGTTACGGAAAGTGTGTGTGTGTGAGACTATTATAGCTTAACGAGCGCGATTGAATGAGTAGAAACTACGATTGGAGAAAGTAGGAGCATGTTGTGATGCGATGAGCGATCAGTCACAAGCGATATCCAATGAAAGCTCTAGGGATCGATTCCGTATCTTGAAACGAGATGAAAATTACAAAAATGAACGAATATATTAGAACATTGATAATTTCATTGGTCAATACCTAGTAAATTTTTTCATTTTTGTAATTTTCATCTCGTTTCAAGATCAGACAGAACAGAATCAATCTCCTGCTTTTGCTCACGTGATGAAGTAAAGCAGAGCACTCATTGGGCGTATTCAGTAGACTCAACAGTTGAGTAACTGCTTACTATTATTGGTATATTCTTTTAACTCATCCAATCAGAATTTTAGCTCTAGAAGAATACATCAATGGCAATGCTTACTCAACTGTTGTGTCTATTGAATGCGCCCTTCAGATATCGCTCATCGCTCATCGCATTCAGTATGTAATAGACATGAACATGATGGAATTAAATAAAGTGAATATCATTTCTGTTCCCTGTTCTTTTTATTGTGCGGAGCCCCTAACCTGTCAATTTTATTTACAGAATGCATAATAAGTAGGGGAAATGTAGTAGCGGGTAATTGTGCGCATTCTGGTTTAATACTTTTCCAATGGATGAAAACATCCAATGGATGAAGACTGTGGTGAAATTTTTACGCAGGTCGTCCTCTTAAGATATAACTACAAAAGATACGACATAAATACGTTGTTAACCAGAGAAATACAAAAAAGTAAAATCACATCTTTTCTTGTTATTTTAGCAGTCAGAAAATTGGTATTTTTAATTTGTTTGATTAAAGTTGCATACATTATTAAAGTATGTTATTATGTGCGTCTTTTGAGATTATTTATTAAATTAGTAAGAAATGTTGAAGTAATCGTATTTCATATCGAGTCAGGCCGCGGCGACTGTGCGCAAGCGTTTTGAAGTGCGCACAATTACCCATCTTCCATATATAATACTATATGAGCACTCATTTTTTCGTTTTTTCTTTGCATTATTATTTGTCTATGTGTATTAGTATTACACTAGTTTTTGCTTAACATATGCATACATATTTAAAATATATTTAATATATATTTATATCGCAATATATTTTCTGATTTCTTTGTCAACATTCCGTAATTCATTCATTTCTTACGACTTTAGCTTTGCGCACAATTATTCAACCCATGCGCACAATTACCCGAGATAGAAATTTTTTCGCTTTTTCATTTCTTCTTTTTTATTAAATATAATTTTATTGAATAAAAATCTGTTCGATATGAAGATATGTAATGATAGAAAAATGTTTCTATATCATATTTATATCACTTTGAACTTGGAAAATCATTCAAGGACAATAAATTTCCCTTAGGTGCGCACAATTCACCCAATTTCCCCTACTAATTATAAATTCCTGCATGAAATATAAGAACAATAGGGAGTTTCGTGTAAACCTCATGTAAACCTACACAAAATCATAGCTCTGTTTGTGTTGCTTGCACCTTTTACATTTTCATTCTCTCTCTCTCTCTCTCTCTCTCTATCTCTCTCTCTCTCTCTCTCTCTCTCTCTTCAACGCTCAAATATATGTTTATCTCAATCTGCGTCTTTTTAAATGCTAAAATTCTTGGAAATTTCAAACAACGCAAACCTATGAATAAATTCTTCCAACCAGTATAATATTTATTCTAAAGCCTTATGTTCCCGATGCTAGAAATTGCTCTGAAATCTTAGATGAAGAAGGAATTAATAAATCACGTTCGAACAATTCGATTAATTGATCAATGCAATTGACAAACTCTTTCTCAGTTTGAGATCTTGGAACAATTTCTGACATCGTGAATATATCCCAAGTAGCAGCGCTTGTAAAACGTTAAAAAAAGCGATTTTTTTAGTGCTTTGTTAACGTTTTGTAAACGCTATGTGCTATTTGGGATAGCTTCATTCTACATTCTCTAATACAGTAAAATCTTAAATGTATATCTAAGTAACAAAATATATTATCCAATAGGTCCTCACAAATATATAGCAAATATTAAAATAGATTATATATTGATTTTGTCTTCATAAAATATTCTCGATAATGTATAAAGATATCCACCGTTTCAAAATGGTCCGTATCCTGAAATTTTATCACATACATATGTCTATGCATTAAAATATAAATATATACAGAAGCTTTAATTACACATATATAACATG
>NW_017259243.1:3855150-3857780 GCF_001594045.1 Atta colombica | reverse complement strand
ATATATATATAAAATATTCTGGAGGTGTCGAGTCGCTCGGTGTGATTGACTCGCGATTTATAAATCGGATCCAATCCCACGTGCGCCCACATACGCAATTTTTCTCGTTTAAGAAGCCAAAAATCACTTTATCTGGTGATTAAAAGATCTTTGATCATAAGCACCATTCGAATCAGGCATTAGATTCTGTATATCAGTGGAAATAAGTGCACATATCCCAGGCTGAAATATTAGGCTAATAACTTAATAACGGGAAAAAAATGCATATAGAAACCTCATGAGAGGTATATTCTGTCTCGCCTTGAGATGTTGCGTCATCGATTGAATAATGAATATATGTATATTTACTTACTTGGATTTGGAGATGGATGTCCCAAACTGTACATATTTGGAGGAAATCTTGGTGGAAATGGTCTAACTGGTACCATTAAAGTAGGATGTCTGCCTCTTCCCATAGAAGAAATTTGTCCTCTTAATGGAACCATAGGGTTTACTACGATAGGTCTCGGAGGAAAACTCTAGTAGAGATATATATTCACAAGAAAGTCCAACAAAGTTTAGGAACATTCATTAAAAGATGGTCAAGATTATATACATGTATATTACTTACACCATAACAGATAGGTACAGATATTGGCGATTCGATATAACGTGATGCTATATTTCTTCGTTCTCTGGATCTATCTCTAGTTTTAGTTCTGTCTCTATTCCTACCTCTTTCTCTGTTTCTCTCCCTCTCTCTATCTCTTCTTTCATAAGAACGTTCATTTGATTTTTCACGATATCTGTCGCGATAAGATCTCTCTTCAATAAATGGCCTGTAATAATAATAATAATCATAATAATAATAATAAACAAATTATTCACAATCCTATTCAACATTTTTATTCTGTGTTCCCAGATAATATTTATGTTGCATAAGATACCTAAAAGACGTCTTTTAGATGTCTATGTAGTCTAATAGCGTATTCGACTCGAGTGAAGTTTGCACCAATCTAGATTGGATTAATGATGTTATATGCTCTCCTATTGGTGGAATATGTAAAGTCAACCAATAGTAAAACATTATCCAACCCAAATGGAAGCAAATCCGCTTCGATCGAAAACGCTATAAAAGACGTCTTTTAGATATTATGTTCGTTATCTAGGAATTTATTGCCAGTACTGAAAATTTACCTTACGAGCACTACAGATTTTCAATTATTGGTGGCGCAATATCCCAAGGCAGGATAGGATCTATCTTTCATGAAGTTTTCTCAATAGATTTTTTTCTGGAATTAGGTTATTAGCTTAATATCCAACCTCCAGATTGAAGGATTTATACATGTATGCATCATTGATATTATATGGGACATATAGATTAATATTGGATCCGAACAGTATTGGTCAAAGATCAAAGATCTCTTAATAATCAGATAGAATCATTTTCGGCTCCTTAAACGCAAAAAATCGCGTATATGAGCGTAAATGGAATTAAACCCGAATCTACAGATTGCGAGTCAACCGAGCGGCAAGCTACTCGACACCTTGTAGATTTTCAGTACAGCAGTAAATTTTGGAACACAGCCTTTGTCGTACATTTTACAAATCAATTAAGTCTGATAGCACCAAACCATAACAAGTCATAATAGACTAAAAATTAGATTGTTTAACATAATAAAAATATTTATTTATTTAAAATAATAATCTATGTTAATGATTATATTCTATACCTGGAATGTGAGTTTCGTTCTCTAGAACGCGATCGATTATTATCATGCTTATTTGCGCCATCTCTTTCGGTATATTTCTCTTTATATTCTCTGCGTTTCTCTAAATCGCTTCTCCTAAAATAAAGTAACAGAATGTACTTTTCACATAAAACAGTAAAGGAGTATTTATATTGGCCTTAATCATATGATGCATAATCTGTAAGGATTGACTTATCACGATTTAATTTTTTTTTTATTCGATAATAAGAAGGGAGTACTTGGAAATGATTGATTAATTTTTATAAATTACGGCATACGGCATATGATTATAATATAAACGTTCCCTTACTTGTTTTTAATTATATGTAATACTTGTTTGTATGTACCCTTCATTATTTCAAAAATAAACTTTATCTCAATAAATAAATAAATAAATAAATAAAGCTTACTCATCATCTTTACGAGTATCACATTTTTCTGTCTTATCCTGATTCAAATCCAAGTGACTATAATCATAAGAAAATAGATTAAAAAGTGTACATTTAATATAAATAGAATATTTTCATAACATGTAAAACGAACCTGGATTGATAGGAAGATAGATATCCAGAATAGACACGATTCCTAATAGGACTCAAGGATAAGGAATGTGACTTGATTGTCGAGGCTGTATAATATTATAGTATTAAAATATGTATATTTTTTTAAATACCATATTTTGTAATATTTATTATTGAACCTCAAAAATCAGGAAACTAAACAATTATAACTTTCACAATTATAGAAAAATAACATAACCATGTGATATATTTATCTTCAAACACACGATCTAATTATTATCTAATTCGACAATTATAATTATAAATATAGCTTCCCATTTAAGAAGTATTATAGTCTCGATATTTTCATTTTATTTTTAGCCAAAAGATATGTAAATTT
>NW_017259243.1:3849855-3855050 GCF_001594045.1 Atta colombica | reverse complement strand
TATATATATATATATTACATAAAAATATTATCCATATGTAATCTCAAGTATATATACTTTTTATTTATATTAAATTTTTCTTAATCAAAGAATTTCAAGTACTTCGAAAAAAAATCAAATGCAATTTTAGATATTCATTATATTAATTCATTACGTAAATTCTTCAATGTAAGACTAATAATAAATAACAATTATTTGTGCAATACATACCCGATTGTTCTTTATTTATGAATACAGCTGTGCGCTGTTCTTCTATTTCGTTAGTTTTGTTTATAACTTTTTTTAATTCTTCCCTATCGAATATTGGTTTACATCCCTCTCCTATATAATTTATTACATTATTTAATGATGAAATTCTAATACACTCACACACAGACAGACACACAGAGAGAGAGAGACACACACACACACACATAGCCACCCACACGCGCGCGCGCGCACACACACACACACACACACACACACACACACATGCGTGCGCGCGCGGGCGTGTGTGTGTGTGTGGTGTGTGTGTGTGTGTGTGTGTGTGTGTGTGTGTGTGTGTAATGAATAAATGAAGACATTCAGATAATTATGATTTATCTTTCTCACCTATCTAAATTAAATTTCTTGTCTTCGCTTTAAATTTGTTTTATTTGTTATTATTGACCATTATCATAATAATAGCAATATTACTATTGATGACATGATTGACATGATCTTGTAAGTAACAAAAATATTAAATTAAGAATTACTTTAAAAACTATTTTAAAAACTGAGTTCTGTTTTCGTTTATGACAATACAATATAATATTTTACAATCCCTAAACAACTAATCTAAATATAATAAATACAGAAAGACTTAAATACAAACTTTGATAAAAAAAATTGCATAAGATTTAGATGATATAATATTTGCAATAAATAATCATTAAATCAATAAAAAAACAAAAGAACACTTTAAGAACTTTTTTACGTAATGATTTACTAGCTCTTTTAAAATTTGATTAAAACTGTAATTTGTAATATATTATTTAGCTTAACAACAGAAAAATGATGTAATAGACAGTAAAATCTTGCGCGAAGAATAGTAACAATATCCATAATAACTAGGAAATCATCTTCCAATGAAAAAATGTACCACTCTTCTAAGGATATTTCATATCTTCCGTTGTTGACGATATTGAAATAATTTACAATCGTGTAATTAATATTTGATTGATTTCTACAAATTTATGTTTTAATAATTCAGCAAGAATTAAAAAAAATTGTATTATTTATTAATAATATTCAATATTTAACTTTTATATAACATATTTCATACTTTTTAAATCTTTATTATAATATTATTCTTTTATTTCTATGAATATTTGTTCAGTGATTATATTTTAACTTTTTAAAAATTTTATTAAAATTATTAAAAAATGCGGAATAAAAACATCAATATAAAAGAAAATTCTGAAAAGTAAACATCATGTATATTTGCAATGTATTATTGCAAAAATTATAATTTAAATTTTTACATTTATAGAAATAAACTGTCTTCAAAGGATACAAATTTTTATTTGTATTAATTATATACAAATATATTGTAATAATGATGAATTGTAAATCTGATTCAAGAAATTTTTCAACACAGAAAGAGTATTTTATCCATTATTTTCAACTTGAGATTTTTTTCACAAGAAGTGTAAAATATATATATTGATATAGGAACTTAGAATGTTTTTTTGAAAAAATGTTATGTCGCAATTCGAGAAGTATGTTTAACTATAATTAAATAATAATAATTTAACTACAATTAAATAATATTTTAACAGTATCCAACTAATTTATTGCATATTTAATATTCTTGCAACAAGAGGTTTGTTTAATGCATGTGTATTTCAAATATAGTATTTGTTTTAACAATAATTAATTTTATTTTGATTTTTAAGCTATATGCTTATTTTTTTTAATTAAAATATTTAACTTAGCGTTTATTTATACTAAAGCTACACTTAATTAAACCTTATTTACTTATGTTTTGTACAAAATTTTATTTAACTTCATTTCTATAAAAAATTTTATTTCTATAGGAATATTCTTGTACACAGACCGAACACGAGTATAGCATGGAGGACAGCGCGTAAGTCTACCTTGCTAGGGGAGTATCTATTGTCAAGAACAAACCTTTTAACATTCAGAACCGGTGTTAAATTATAGATCCTGTATGACTGTACAGCAGCATGCATATACACGGGCACACGTACGAGAGGTAGGCCCGGTTCCGATTTCGAGCCATTGGAAAATGAGTGAAATGTAAAAGACCGAATTATGAAGAGATATACTTAATCCTGAAAATGTGATCGTCAAAAGAGGAGATGATAAACTGTTAATTTCTTTAAAATCTTTATGATTCTATAAAATTCTTATTTTTTGCATAAAATTATTATTTTGCGCTATAATAAATGAAGAATTGAGTTATATGCAATACTAATGTGTCTATTGTATTAATAGCACAAAAGTTTTGATATATAAGTACTAGATGCATAGATTATTCCTTACATTTATGAAGAATTTACTATAAAAAAAATCGATAATGAATTTCATGACGAGCAAGAGAAATACTCGTAATAATGGTAAACATTGCAAATCTAATTTAAGAAATTTTTCAACACAGAAAGAGTATTTTATCCATTATTTTTATCAACTTTTTTTTCACAAGGTATATATTGCAAGAACTTAGAATATTTTCCTAAAAAAATGTTATTTCGCAAATCGAGAAGTATGTTTAATTATAATCAAATAATATTCAAATAATATCCAAATAATTTATTGCACATTTTATACTCTTGTTCAAGGCAGACTTAAATTTCAAATATAGTATTTGCTCTAACGATAATTAATTTTATTTAGATTTCTGAATTATATGTTACTTTTTTAATTGGAACATTTAATTAAGCATTATTTATCTATAATTATATCTATAATTAAGCATTATTTATCTACTAATATTTAATTATGCCTTATTTACTTCTGTTTATACAAAATTTCATTATACTTAAACATTGTTTCTGTTACTTCTTATTGAAATAAATTACATAATTCGAATTTTATAATTCATACATATTATATTACGTGCATTTCTACATAAAAAATTGTAAATTTGTAAATATGATTACGTATTTTAAAAATGATTATATTATTTTTTAATTACTATAAAACTATTCATATATTAATTTAAAAATATTGCTTCACAGAAAATATAATTACACAAATTTGCAAGAATAAATGATTCAAGTCTACCCATAATGAAGATAAGATTAAACTTTTTATGAATCACAATGAACGAAGAACAGAAAAAATATATAGGTATATAGGATTAGATATACATAGAAACAAGAAAGTCTTTTTAATGATTTGTTTTTAAATTGATTCAATATAATGAGATAATAATTTATACAATTTTCAAGTGAATTTTTTTATATTTAATATATACGAAAAATTTTTTAAATAATAATTTCCATTATAGTATATAATATTGTTTTAATAATCAGTTTATACAATATTTTTTTATTTAATTTGAATTTATTATTACTTACGATTAAATTATAAGATGCTGGAAGATACTGCTATTTGACAAATATCCTAATAGAAGAATATTTTCTTTCAGATTTTTCAGGAAGATATTATATTGATACTATAAAAGGGATACAAAGACAGCCTACAATGAAGATCAGGTATATAGAAATAGATATATAAGAAAATTTTTTTAATAATTTGTTTTTAAAATTGATTTAATGTAGTGTGATAACTTATACAATTTTTAAATGATTTTTTATATATGCGAAAAATTTAAAAAATTGTCATTTTCATTGTTATAGTATAATGTAATATTGTTGTTTCAATAATCAGTTTATATAATACTTTTTTATTTAATTTGAATTTATTACTATTCATGAAATGAGTAATTAAATTGTAAAATGGAGGAAGATACTTTGTTTGACGAATATTCTCATGGAAGATATTTTCTTTCACGGAAGATATTAGTATAAAAAGGAGACGAAAATGAGTAAAGAAAGCCTACAAGAAGATAAAGTTAAATTTTTTAAAGAACTGGAAAAGACACGGACAATAGGAGCTAACCGCAGAAGACGTCGCGTAAATAATTTACCTATGAAGTGTGAAATTTCTTTATTCACTAAAACGCGTTACATGTTTGGGTTCATTTTTGAACCTTCTTCAGAAACAACATGAACTAACATATATAAAAACTGAATAAAAGTTATTCTGTCATGGTGAGCTCCCCTATCGAGAATTTAAATATTGGAATTAAAACCAAAAAGACTGAAAGAAAAAGGATAAGAAAAAAAGAAAAGAAATTAAAGAATATCGTAAAATAAAATATGGAGAACTAATTTGGCAAATAATTTTAAGATTATAATTAATTATCCAGGACGCTCACCATGCTCTCAGAGAGTATTATATCGCAAACATTATTATAAAAATAATTATTATTATAAAAATCAAGAAACCAGTTCTTGATAATGTTGGCCAGTTAATATCAGACACTATGAGTAATTTTTTGTTTTTAGCTAATAATTTTCCGAGATAACAAATGGAAAAATGTAACATTAAAGCGTTAATCAATTCTAAGAACAAGAATAGCTTGTCTATGATCGGGAAGTAGACCTTGGAAAGTCCCTCCGTCTGTTGAGTCTATGCATCTGTCTCTTAATGAATATCATATCTGAAATCAACTTCTTTTTGCAATAAGACGGCGTCCAATATTGTAACGTTGTCGAAATCATGGTCTTCTTATAACCGACGCTCCGATATGACATTACGAGTAGACGTGTCCATCAAATATAGTAATTCTTATGCTCAGTGATTCTTGATCTTAGCTGTCTACACATTGGATTAAATTTTTTATTAAGAAACATATTTAAAAATAAATATCAAAAAAGATGAGGAAAAACCTGCTCTTTAAAGCAATTTAAAGAGCTTAATATAACAAAAGATGTAACTTTAGAGATAGCGTTCCGGAAATGTATAAAAATTTTTTAAATAATTTTTTATTATAAGTGTAAAATAATGGAAAATTTCGAGAATTTTATTTTTATATTTTTATGAAATGAATATTTACTGATAATCAAATACGTATTATTTTTCAATTATAACTTATATAAATATATAACTTATATAAATATATAACTTATATAAATTAATAATAT
>NW_017259243.1:3827829-3849410 GCF_001594045.1 Atta colombica | reverse complement strand
ATATATATATAATTACAAAACTAAATAATTAATTATTAATTATAAAACAATTTCAAATTTTGCAATTGTTTTATAATTAATAATACAACAATATAATGCAACAATTGCTAAAAATTAATCACATATGTTTTTTTATATTTGATCCGTTATTAAATATTTATAATTATATTGAAAAATAGTACAAATTTGATTATCAGAAAATATTCACTTCATAAAAATATAAAAGTAAAATTCTCGAAATTATCCATTATTCCACATACTTATAAATAAAAATTATTTTCAAAATTTTTATACATTCGAAACGGTATTTTAAAAGTACTACATAAATTTTGCTTTTGTTATATTAAGATAATTTTAAAATTACTTTAAAGAGCAGATTTTTCCATATCTATTTTTAAATATGCTTCTTAACAAAAAATTTAACTTTATCTTCATTGTAGGCTTTTTTATATCATTTTCGACTCCCTTTTATAATATTAATATAATATCTTCCATGAGAATATTCATCAAACATAGTATTTTCCTCTATTTTGCAATTTAATCATAAGTAATAATAAATTCAAATTAAATAAAAAAATATTGTATAAACTAATTATTGAAACAACAATTATACATTATACTATAATAATGGAAATGACAATTTTTTTAATTTTTCGCATATGTAAAAAATTCAATTAAAAATTGTATAAGTTATCACACTATATTAAATAAATTTTAAAAACAAGTCATTAAAAAAATTTCCTGTTCTTATATATTTATTTCTATATACTTGATTTTCATTGTAGGCTGTCTTTGCATCCCTTTTATAGCATATAATATAATATCTTCCGTGAAAGAAAATATCTTCCATTAGGATATTTGTCAAATAGCAGTATCTTCCAGCATCTTATAATTTAATCGTAAGTAATAATAAATTCAAATTAAATAAAAAATATTGTATAAACTGATTATTAAAACAATATGCTATAATGAAAATTAATATTTAAAAAAAAATTTTTCGCATATATAAAAAAATTCACTTAAAAATTGTATAAATTATCTCACTATATTGAATCAATTTAAAAATAAATCATTAAAAAGATTTTCCTGTTTCTATGTGTATTTAATCCTATATATCTATATATTTTTCTATTCTTCGTTCGTGTAGTGAATGAAAAGTTTAATCTTATCTTCGTTGGCAGACTTGAATCATTTACTCTTCAAAATTTGTGTAATTATATTTCCTGTGAAGCAATATTTTTTAATTAATATATAAATGGTTTTATAGTAATTAAAAAATACGTAATCATATTTACAAATTTACAATTTTTTATGTAGGAATGCACGTAATATAATATGTATGAATTATCAAATTCGAATTATGTAATTTATTTCAATGAGAAGTAATGAAAACGTTTTAAGAACAATGAAATTTTGTACAAACAGAAGTAAATAAGGTAATGTTAATAATTTAATGTTAGTATAAATAAATAACGCTTAATTAAATGTTTCAATTAAAAAAATAAACATATAATTTAGAAATCTAAATAAAATTAATTATCGTAAGAGCAAATGCTATATTTGAAATTTAACTCATGTCTTGAGCAAGAGTATAAAGTATGCAATAAATTATTTGGATATTATAGTTAAACATACTTCTCGATTTGCGAAATAACATTCCTTTAGGAAAATATTTTAAGTTCCTGCAATATATACTTTACACTTCTTGTGAAAAAAGTTGGTCAAAAATAATGGATAAAATACTCTTTCTTGAAAATTTTCTTGAATTAAATTTGCAATGTTCATCATTATTCCGAATATTTCTCTTGCCTATCATCGTCATGAAGTTCATTATTGATTTTTTTATAGTAAATTCTTCATAAATGTAAGGAATAAATCTATCGATGCATCTAGTGCTTATTATATATCAAAACTTTTATGCTATATACAATAGACACATTATTAGTATTGCATATATTGTCAGTTTATCCGTAACACAATTCTTCATTTACTGTAGCGCTAAATTATAATTTTAAAAAATAAGAATTTTAGAGAATCATAAATAAAATTTTAAAGTAATTAACAGTTTATCCTCTCTTCTTTTGACAATCACATCTTTAAGATTAAGAATATTTCTTCATAATTCGGTCTTTTTATATTTCACTCATTTTCTGATGGCTCAAAGTCGGAACTGGCCTACTTCTCGTACGTATGCCCGTGACGTGTATGCATGCGGTTGTACAGACATATGAGACTTATAATTTAATGCGGTTCCGAATGGAAGTATTAAGAGATTTGTTCTTGGCAATAGATATTCTTGGTGGTTTGCCAGAAGAGGAGCGCGTAAAAATTTCTTGGATCTGTCAGGGATTGAACTAAAGTTCGATAGTCTCCTAACATGGTAGACTTACGCGCTGTCCTCCACGCTACGCTCGTACTCGGTCTTTCTACAGGAATATTCTTATAGAAACAAGTTAAATGAAATTTTGTACAAAACATAAGTAAAGGTTTAATTAAATGTAGCTTTAGTATAAGTAAACACTTAAATATTTTAAAAAAAATTAGCATATAGCTTAAAAATCTAAATAAAATTATCGTTAAAGCAAATACTATATTTGAAATGTACATTAAACAAATCTCTTGTTGCAAGAGTATCAAATATGCAATAAATTATTTGGATTATATTGTTTAAATATTATTTAATTATTAGTTAAACATACTTCTCGAATTGCGACATAATATCTCTTCAGAAAAACATTCTAAGTTTCTGTATCAATACATATTTTACTTCTTGTGAAAAAAACCTCAAGTTAAAAATAAAGGATAAAATACTCTTCCTGTGTTGAAAAATTGTTTGAATCAGATTTGCAATGTTCATCATTATAAGGATTTCTCTTGCTCATCTTCGAGAAATTCGTTATTGATTTTTTTAGCTAATAAATTCTTCATAGATGTAAAGAATAAACCTATATATGCATCTAGTGCTAATATATCAAAGGTTTTGTGCTATTCATACAATAAAGACACGTCATTATTATTGCAGATACAATCAATTCTTTATCTGTAACACAATTCTTCATTTACTGAAGAGCTAAATAATAATTTTTTGTAAAAATAAGAATTTTAAAAAATCATAAAGATAGAAATTAACAGTTTACCCTCTCTTCTCTTGACGATCACATCTTCAGGATTAAGTATAGCTCTTTCTAATTCGGTAACAGGTCCTTTTGCAGGAATATTCCTATGAATATCTACTTTAATTCGACGTAATTCCGAAGTATCAATCTGTGCATTCTGAGGACCTCTAAATAAAGGTACTATTCCATTTGTAGATTCATCTAATCTAAAGAGAATTTAATAATATGTTAAATTAATTATTATACTGTTAAAATAACCAGATTTTTTTCAGGAAAATAGTTCTGGATATATCCTTTTAAAAAAATTGTTCTTTTTTTATTCTTCTTTAAAAAAATATTTTTATTTTTCTATTTTCTTAATAAAATGTCTTTTTTACTATTTAAAAAAATAATTAAATAAGAAATATCATTACTATTGTCTGTGTCACTGTTTATGTAAGTAACTAATAAACAATTTTCAATAAAGATGTAATAACACTGCTCTAATATATGAATGCATTTTTATTATTATGTAGGTAATATTCTCTAAAAATAATTTGTTTTGTTATACTAATTATCTTTTTTACTTTTTTAATTCGTTGAAATTCTTTCTGGATTTTCAAGTCATCTTATTTTAATCAAATACCAATAAATGCTTAGCATAATAATAAAGATACAAGCATATATCATACACTTACTTTTCATGGAGATTATCAGATTTGGAAGCAGTTGATGTAGATCTACCTCTGTATCGAACATATGAGGGAGACCCATTATCACTTTTGGAAGCAGTTGATTTAGATCTACCTCTGTACCGACCATGCAAGGGAGACTCACTATCACTTTTACTTTGACTGTGACGTGACGATTTTTCCTCAGCATATTTTTTTAAAGCTTGTGCACGTTTCCTTTCATATTCTAAAATTTTTTGCTGCTTCAATTTTTCATGTTGTCTCTCTCGCTCTTGCTGGCGTTGCCATTCTCGTCTGCGTCTTTGCTTCTTTTCTTCGGTTCTTGAACGTAAAACTGTAAAAATATTGTGATCTTCGTTACGTGTTGATCTTGACTCCTCGCTCCGGAAAGTTGTCAATCGCATAGGATTCATTGCTGAAAATATAAAACAAAATAAATTCACTAAAAAATATATTATAAAATATATTAATTAAAAATTAGATTAACAGAAATTCAATATTAATAGCTAATATAGAAAATCATTTTTTATTATTTCTTTTATTGTGATTAATAACAAAACACATTTTGCGATTCAATTTAAAATCATATTATTAAACGTTTTTATATTTATTATATATAGTATAAATTCTTTTAAAAAAGTCAAAAATAATTTGAATGTTTATAACAATTTAAAATATACAATATCGTCTGGGAAAATATTATATTTTATTGTAAGATAATCTTTATTGTAACATTAATGTAACATTAATGAGTTTTCAAAATAAAAGTCCTACTTTTTAAATATATATGAAGTTATATAAAAAATATATTATGGTTTGATGTTTGCATAGTGCTTTGTGAACATATGTAAAAAAATTCCTTTACTTTAGAAGTAAATAATAATAAATTTAAAAATCAGTAGTTGCATTGAAATTTCTTTAGACAAACCTGTATACTTACACTAACAATATATGTACACAAAAATCAATTACTCATATGTCTAATGTAAAAAAATATAACGAAATGATAACATTGTTAATAATTTATATATCATTTATTCTCTTTTCATTTTATCATAGATTTGCCATAAAAGATTTAGCATCTTTTATGGCAAAATTTTAAAATATAATGAAAGCGGCTATAAGCCTAGCTGAATATTCGTTGCTAACAATTCAAAATTAATTTAAAATTAATGATAAGACAAAACATTTTCGACCCATTTTATCAGGTCATTCTTAATGTGACAAAAATTATAATGTAATATAAATTGTTTTTTTTACAATTCTTTCTTACGCATCATATTGGTCAATCGGTGTTGCAATGCGGCGTTGTTTTAAAAAAATCTGTATATAAGTGTTTTCAACATTTGTAGATACTTATATTCGCTTACTATATTTTCTTCTTGATTACTATTGTGCTGATTACATGAATGTAATTTCTATTTCAGTAATAGAGAAAAACGTTACAATTTTGAAGCTGAAATTAATTAAAAGTCTATATGATAATATCAGTATCTAATAAAATAATGTAATACCTGGATATGAAAGTCCGCAATTACATCATTAATAAAACCTCTTAAAATGGAGCTTTTAAAATTTAGCTGGTATACTTAAATGTCATTTTTGTTGTTGGAATAAGAAAACGTGAGAGCAATTTCGACAAAAGAGAAATGTAATAAGAGGGGACATTATGATGGGAATAATGATTGAACGGAAGATATCCATTGGAAAGTGATTCCGTGTTATTTTGTTTATTTTCTGTTTCTTTAAAAAAATCTCAGATATTAGTCTCTTGTCATATGATGATTCTCTGTCCAATATTTTTCCTTCTTTCTTTTACTTCTTCCTTAAAATCATGGCTTGACGTTCGACAATTGGAAATTAGTTACTTTTTAGTGATCTTTTATTTTCTTTTCTATCACTTTTTTTCTGAATTAACAATTTTTGTTTCTCTTTGAGTATTAGGTGTAGTAAAAAGAAATTCATTATTTTTCCATTCAATTTCATGCAAAAATAATGGATTTCTTTTTACTACATCTATATTAATGAATACAAAATTCAAACTTATAGTATCATACTGTTATACTTGTGGCATACAATATTTTTTTCCTATAGGATTGCTTGCATGTTGCTATGCTGGAAATTGTACAGTCTGCTGGCTATGTTGCTGGCAATCGATCTGCTGGGCTTTCATGATATCAGATATTATTTTTTTGGCATGATTTTTCATTGCGAATTCTTTATTGTCTGCGCGAATGTAAACTTAGTATCTAATTTTAAACTTAAATGCCAATGTAAATTCAAATGTTATTGTCAATTTTTTTTGTTAAATGATGTGCTTGTTTATAGGTTTATGTAATATATGGAATGTTAGGTTTCTTTGTTTCTTTGTCAGTGTAATACTTTTTTATAATCTAACTACTGACTGACTTTATAACAGCAGTTTTGCTGATACTTTGCCATTTGCTTGTATGTATTGCATTTGTATGTATATATTGCAATAAAGAATGGAATGAAATTTTATGTTGGTTCATTGTGAGATTCAAAGCTGTATTCCATCAATATTGAAGATTTGTAGAGCATGCAACGTAAAATTAGATTTTACAGTATTGGCAATGAATATTGAAATATAATATATTATTATACAAGAATATTGGATGTTTTCCTGGGAATGTTTTTGAACATTTTTTTTTGAGCTACTTTGTAAGAAAAAAAAACTCACCACTAAAACAGCACGAGCAAATACAAAATAGATTCCAGAATGTAGCTATGATATAAATCTTCGCATAGCGATTACAGAAAACTTGTTTTGTTCAGCAATAGTTGCCCAATTCCGAAAAATTCACCAATTGAAATCGTAAATTACAAGAGCTGCCCAGGATTCTTCGGTCAAATGCAAATTGTTAAGTAATTTTACAGGGTGTTAAGAAGTCCCTAGTCACTCAAATTTTGATAAAAATTTACTCAATAAAAACTATTATTATATACTCTATAAAATGGTAAAAAAGAACACAGTCCATTCAAATTTTGATAAAAATATACTCAATCGATGCGTTTTCTTATGAAAATGAAGAATTTACAAGAAAAAAGTGTTGCTCTGCCCTGCGAGATTTTTAAGTTAAAATTGACGATTATGCAGGTTAGGAAATCTGTCACGGTCACGCAACATTGCTTCAAAACAAATTATCGGAGTTCTAACCCATATGGACAGTGGGGGTGTCCACATGAGTTAGAACTCTAATAATTTGTTTTGAAGCAGTGTTGATGACTGTGACAGATTTCCTAACCTGCATAGTCGTCAACTTTAACTTAAAATATTTTGGTTCGCGGGGCAGAACGACACTTTTTTTTTATAGATTTTTCATTTTCATAAGAAAACGCATCAATTGAGTAAATTTTTATTAAAATTTGAATGGACCATGGTCTTCTTAACATTTACCATATTATGAAGTATATAATAGTAGTTAAGATAAAAGATTAATATATTTTGTTAGAATTCTCACGTAACAACTCACAAGTCCTTATACTCTAATTCCGATAATGACCAAACTAATCAAGGCTAACATGGCTATACCCTATAGCCTAGTTTACATAAGTAGGCTAAAGCGGGGAACACAGACTCTTGCATAACGCATAACATGTAATGTATTCGAAAATGTATCAATCAAAGTCTTCCGTTTCCTTCCTTTCCATTAAATAAAGTCTGATTGATTGAATTTTTTATGCTTTATGTGTTATGTAAGAGTGTGTGCTTCTCGCTTTACGGAATCGCGCTACTGGTTACAGAAAGGTTGCAACCCCTTTGGTTTGTTTTCTGTTCTTACATTAGACTGTTCTAGAATTCTCTTTTTCGCATTAAACAAATATCAAACGTATATCTATCTTTTTAAGTTCCAAAAGTGTATATAGTTCAGCCACAAAAAATAGATCTCTTTTTTTCGAAATGCAGCTTGCTCATCGAGCGATTGATTCTTATTTATGAATTCACAAATAAGAACCAATCGTTCGGTGAGTAAGCTGCATTCCAAAACCAATCGAAAAAAAAAGTTGCAACCTTTTTGTGACCGACTGTAGTGGGTATAGTAGGTGTAATACAGTGGATATAGTAAACCTAAAATCGTCAAAAATTAACCAATTAGCACCTTCGCACAAATGCTTCTGATTCGCTCAAATAATGACTGCGTTTAGAGAAAAGCTTTGCTATAAAAGTCTTCAATACGATTGATTCTTGTTTTTGGTTCCGTACAGATCTAAACGTATAAATCAATCATATTGAAGAATTTTATAGGTTTCAAAGCTGCTTTCTCTGCTGAACGCAGCCATTGTCTCAACAAAATGGCGGCTAATCAGTTGCGGCCACACAAAACAACAACAAATTTTCCTCCATGCCAGTGTATTTACGTGGAAGTTCATATCATGATGGGCTTCGATCTCGTGATTGATCAGATTTCGAGTTCCTTGAAACGCTGCCATTTGCGGATACTTTTGGTGTGACAGTGAATCTGTGAATTGGTGTGAGCAACTATTTGATGTAGAAAGCTCGATGCAAAATTGGACTATCAACTGTCAACCATGATGGAATTGCTTTCCGGCCAGTACCTGGTAATGGCGTTCTTCCGCTCTTATGTCTTAACTCTTACTAGAAGAACTGTAGTCGTAATTGAATTGTGAAATGTGAGTCGTAGGTCACAACGCACAATGTTTTGTCATGTATCTTCTACAATAGAGTCGCAGATCATAAGCCGTAAGAAATTGGCCAATCACACTTAAGCGTAAGAAGAATAATTGACTAGGATTGGTTAAGTTTTCTAATAAAGTGACCTAATCTTACGATTTACTGTTTATGATTCTATTAGAAAAGGCCCACATCTACAACTACGATTTACGTTCCACGACTTAGTTAGGGACATCCGCACAGAAACTGTGTATTCCACAATACATAATTTCTGATAGGTTGAAATTCTTATTCTCTGTTCTCTGTTCCCTGTTCCTTTTATTGTGCGAAGTCCCTTACGATTGTTTTGTCCTTGAGCCCGTATCAGATTATCGCTGCAAGCCGATCCCACTGTCGACTCTAACTGCCCCCTAATAATAGACCAATCACATAAGACTGATTCAATATGAGCCTGATACGGGCTTTAATCCTAATTACGTATAGTAAGAAATTATGACCCATTCAGAACGCGCTTACATCGAGTGCGCTAACATGCTATAATTTACATTACGCATACTATAGAATTTTAGAGATAAAAGCGCGTTCTGCACACAGGTCTATGTGTAATAGAGTCTATATGTCAAGCCTCTAAAATTATATATTAGTTGCAAGTCGATTTCAAGTTTATTTCTAATATGAAGCATTGATTTCAATGCAAGCTTCAGATTGGCTTAATATGTGTGTGTGTGTGTGTGTGTGTGTGTGTGTGTGTGTGTGTGTGTGTGTGTGTAGTAAGAAATCAACTTAATCATTGAACTAAATTATATTATATTCAATTTTTTTCACATTCAACTGTGATTGGTCAATTCCTTATAACTTGAGGACTTCTACATTTATGGTATGTACCATCCGAGTAAGGTTTGCACTAACCTTGAAGTAATGATGTTTCGTGCTCTCCTATTAGTAGAACGTGTAATATCAACCTATAGCGAATTTTCTAACTCAAGTTGATACAAACCCGATCGGGCCGAAAACATTATCAGATAATATTAGATCTTCTCAGGTTATCTTCTTCCACGGCCATATCTAAATATATATAAACCATAATGGAATGATAACTGCTGAGCTATGCATAATAGCGGCAAAAAAATGGAGGGATATATTTTGTCAACCAATCACGAAGGATTTATTTATAAATATAACACCATACACTTCGAAATAGTAAACACAGCATATTAGATTTTCATAAAATGAATCCTCTATGATTCACTGTCCGCTCTCCACTACTTTTAAGCTACTGCGCATAGCTGCGAATAGCTCACCTTCTATAATTCCACCATGATATAAATGATGGTGAAAAGAAAAAAGTTGAGGTATTTCCAGTAGCTTAAAAGTAATAGGGAGCGAACAGTGAATCAGTCTAAAAGTAGTGGGGAACAGACAACCAATCATGAGGGAGGCCATTTTATGAAAATTCAATATATTCACTGTTCTTTGGCGGCATCTTTTTGACACATTCGTGCAATCTCATTTCTGTTTAATAATAATGTTAAAGTTTGTAATATTTTTAATAGTAATCATCTGTGAACATTTGAAATCTGTGCGTAAAAAAGGATCCTCTGTAATTGGTTGACAAGTCATCCATCACCCTTTGCCGTCATTATGGCTCACATTGTTTCCTTCCACTATATAAACGATATTGCAAAAACTTTCTATGCTTCCTAATATTTCGTTCCTGCTGTATTATAAAAATGGATATTTTTAAATAAAAAATGAATAAATTTGAATCTATTGAAATCTCCTATATGTAACATCTCAAGTTTATTTACAGAATGCATAGTAGGTACTAATTATAAATTCCTGCATGAAATAGAATAGGGAATTTTTGGATATAACGTGAATCTAGATATAGTGAACGCTAAAGTAACATTATCCTTTTCTTAAGTAATTGTTAAAAAGAAGATATCTGACTTAGCGTTCACCGGATGAACGGTATTGCAAAAACTCCCTAATATGTATACCTATATACAATATACTTCCATAATAATATTCCATATTATATAGAAAATTTTATATATAAATTATATATGCTTTATAGTATTATATATTACTTTACATTATTATTATTATATTATTTATATTTCGTAACTTAATATGAAATTACACAAAACCACAGCTCTGTTTGTGTTGCTTGCATCTTCATTTTCTCCCCCCCCCCCCCTCTCTCTCTCTCTCTCTCTCTCTCTCTCTCTCTCTCTCTCTCTCAAATATATATTTATCTCAATCTTCATCTTTTTAAGTGTCAAAATTCTTGGGAATTTCAAACAACGCAAACAAACCTATGAATAAATTATTCAATCTAAACAGTATAATATTCATTCTAAAGCCTTATGTTTCCGATGCTAGAAATTGTTTCGAGATCTCAGATAAAAAAAGAATTAACAAATTATGTTCGAACAATTCAATCAATTGAGCAATTGGCCAACTTTTTTTTGGAGATCTCGGAACAATTTCTGGCATCGTGGATATATTCCAAGTAGTACAGCAGCACTTGTAAAGCGATTGTATGCGATTTTTTAGCGCTTTGTTAAGCGCTGTGTGCTACTTGGGATAGCTTCATTTTACATTCTCTAATACAGTAAAATCTTAAATGTATATCTAAGATAGTAATAAATAACTGAAAAATATATTAGCCAATAGGTCCTCACAAATATATAGCAAATATTAAAATAGATTATATATTGATATTGTCTTCATAAAATGTTCTCGATAATGTATAAAGATATCCATCGTTTCAAAATGGTCCATATCCTGAAATTTTATCACATACATATGTATACGCATATTAAAATACAAATATGTAGAGAAGCTTCAATTACACATATATAACATGTATAATTATATATTTTATATGTATATATATATATATATACATATAAAATATTCTGAAGACGTCGAGTCGCTTGGTGTGATTGACTCGCGATTTATAGATCGTATTCAATCCCACTTGCGCCCACGTACGATTTTTCTCGTTTAAGGAACCAAAAATCGCTTCATCTGATGATAAAAAGATTTTTGATCACCAGCACCGTTCGAATCCGGCATTAGGTTCTATATATCAGTGGAAATACGTGCACATTCCCCAGGCTGAAATATTAGGCTAACAACTTAATACCGGAAAAAAAATGCATACGGAAATTTCATGAGAGATATACTCTGTCTCGCCTTGGGATTTTGCGTCATCGAATGAATAATGAATATATATATATTTACTTACTTGGATTTGGAGGTGGATGTCCCAATCTGTACATATCTGGAGGAAATCTTGGTGGAAATGGTCTAACTTGTGCCATTAAAGTAGGATGTCTGCCTCTTCCCATAGGAGGAATTTGTCCTCTTAATGGAACCATAGGGCTTACTACGATAGGTCTCGGAGGAAAACTCTAGTAGAGATATATATTCACAAGAAAGTCCAACAAAGTTTAGGAACATTCATTAAAAGATAGTCAAGATTATATACATATATCTTACTTACACCATAATAGATAGGTACAGGTATTGGCGATTCGATATAATGTGGCGCTATATCTCTTCGTTCCCTGGATCTATCTCTAGTTTTAGTTCTGTCTCTATTCCTATCTCTTTCTCTGTTTCTCTCCCTATCTCTATCTCTTCTTTCATAAGAACGTTCATTCGATCTTTCACGATATCTGTCGCGATAAGATCTCTCTTCAATAAATGGCCTGTAATAATAATAATTGTAATAAAAGTAATTAATAAATTACTATTCACAATCCTATTCAACAATGATTTGTCATTCTGTGTTCTTAAACTCAGATAATATTTATGTTGCATAAGATATCTAAAAGACGTCTTTTAGATATCTCTAAAAGATGCAGTCTAGCGTATTTGACCCGAGCGAATTTGCACCAATCTTGAATTAATGATGTTATATGCTCTTCTATTGGTGGAATATGTAACATTCATCAATAGTAGAACATTATCCAACCCAAATAGGAGCAAATCTGCTTGGATTGAAAATGCTATAAAAGACGTCTATTAGATATCTTATGCAGCATGCACGTTATATAGGAATTTACTGCCAGTACTGAAAATCCATAATTTACCTTACGAGCACTATAGATTTTCAATCGTTGATGGCGCAACATCCCAAGGCAGGATAGGACCTATGAGGTTTTTTTCGTAATGGATTTTTATTTGGAATTAGATTGTTAGCCTAATATCCAATCTCCAGACTGAAAGATTTATACATATATGCACCATTGATATTATATGGGACCTATAAATTAATACCGAATCCGAACAGCACTGATAAAAGATCAAAGATCTCTTAATAATCAGATGGAACTGATTTTCGGCTCCTTAAACGCAAAAAATTGCGTATATGAGCGCAGATGGAATTAAACCCGGATCTACAAATCGCGAGTTAACCGAACGGCACACCTTGTAGATTTTCAGTACAGCAGTAAATTTTGGAACACAGCCTTTGTCGTACATTTTACAAATCAATTAAGTCTGATAGCACCAAACCATAACAAGTCATAATAGACTAAAAATTAGATTGTTTAACATAATAAAAATATTTATTTATTTAAAATAATAATCTATGTTAATGATTATATTCTATACCTGGAATGTGAGTTTCGTTCTCTAGAACGCGATCGATTATTATCATGCTTATTTGCGCCATCTCTTTCGGTATATTTCTCTTTATATTCTCTGCGTTTCTCTAAATCGCTTCTCCTAAAATAAAGTAACAGAATGTACTTTTCAAATATAACTGTAGAAAAACATCATACGATTACGGCCAGTGTAAACGCTCCCTTACTTGTTTTTATTATACGTAATACTTGTTTGTATGTATCCTTCATTATTTCAAAAATAAACTTTCTTTATCTCAATAAATAAATAAATAAAGCTTACCCATCATCTTTACGAGTATCACATTTTTCTGTCTTATCCTGGTGCTTCAAATCCACGCGACGACTATAATCACAAGGAAATAGATTAAAGAGTGTACATTTAGTGCATACAGAATATTTTTGTAATGAGTATAACGAACCTGGATTGATAGGAAGATGGGTATCCAGAATAGACACGATTCCTAATAGGACTCGAAGATAAAGAACGTTTCCTCAAAGAACGTGACTTGATTGTCGAGGCTGTATAATATTATAGTATTAAAATATGTACATTTTTTTTTAAATACCATATTTTGTAATATTTATTATTGAACCTCAAAAATCAGGAAAAAACTTTCATAATTATAGAAAAATAACATAACCCTGTGATATATTTGTCTTCAAACACACGGTCTTTAAATTATCTAATTCGATAATTATAAATATAGCTTCCCATTTGAGAAATATTACAGTTTCGATATTTTTATCTTATTTTTAGCCAAGAGATATGTCATAAATTTTAAGGAATTGATCAAATATTAATAATTATATGATATAATGTTTTATTACAAATGTATACATATATCTATTTATATATATTATATACATATATTATGTATATGTATATAATGTATATGTATATATGAAGCTCAAGTATATTATATTTTCTATTTAAATAAAATTTTTCTTAATCAAAGAAATTCATGTACTTCGAAAAAAAAATCAAATGCAACTTTAGATTGATTATATTCATTATATTCATTATATTCATTACTTCATTACTTAATTCTTCAATTGGTAAATTCTTTAATGTAAAAACTAATAATAAATAACAATTATTTGTGTAATACATACCCGATTGTTCTTTATCTATGGCTACAACTGTGCGTCGTTCCTCTATTTCATTAGTCTTGTTTATAATCTTTTTTAATTCTTCCCTATCGAATATTGGTTTACATCCCTCTCCTATATAATTTATTACATTATTTAATGATGAAAAATAATTTAATATATACATACACACACACACACACACACACACACACACACACACACACACACACCGCGCGCGCGCGTGTGTATAATGAATAAATGGAGACATTCAGATAATTATGATTTATCTTTCTCATCTATCTAAATTAAATTTCTTATATTGTCTTCGCTTTAAATTTGTTTTATTTGTTATTGACTATTATCATAATAGTAGCAATATTGCTATTGACATGGTCTTGTAAGTAACAAAAATATTAAAATAAGATTTACTTTAAAAATTAAGTTCTGTTTTCGCTAGATTTATGACAGTACAATATAATATTTTACAATCTCTAAACAAACTAATCTAAATATAATAAATATAGAAAGACTTAAATACAAATTTTGATAAAAAAGTTGCATAAATTTTAGATGATACAATATTTGCAATAAATCATTAAACCTTTGAGAAGAATAAAATCTTTTTCGCTTATTATAATAATATTATAAAGTATTTTATAATTACATATAAATTAGCATTTGAATAAAAAATAAAAATTATATTGGCAGAATTATTGATTATTGTATATAAAATATTATAATTTTGATGATTTTCAAATATGTTCTGATATTCACATATTACATATAAATAATAACATTGATTTCATACACACACACACACACACACACACACACACACACACACACACACACAAACACGCACGCATGCACGCACGCACGCACGCACACACACACGCACACACATATGCATAAGATTAAAACGTATCAATTAATTTTGCATTAATTTTATATATCATTCTTTTTAAATATAAAATTAACATTCATTTATACTGTAATATGTAATGTTTGATTGCTAAATTAATTATTTTGTAAATATACAAAAACTTTAAGAATACTGTTTTACGTAATGATTTACTAGCTCCTTTAAAATTTGATTAAAACTTGTAATTTGTCATATATTATTTAGCTTAACTACAGAAAAATGATGTAACAATGATAGTAAAATCTTGCGTGAAAAGTAACAATATCCATAATAATTAGGGAAGCATTTTCCAACGAAAAAATGTATCATTCTTCTAAGGACATTTCATATCTTCCGTTGTTAACGATATTGAAATAATTTACAATCGTATAATTAATATTTGATCGATTTCTTAAAATTTATGTTTTAATAATTAAGCAAGAATTTAAAATGAAAAAAGAAAAATAATGTAACATATAATAAAATCTTGCGCAAAGAATAGTAACAATATCCATAATAACTAGAAAATCATCTTCCAACGAAAAAAATGTATCACTCTTCTAAGGACATTTCATATCTTCCATTGTTGACGCTATTGGAATAATTTACAGTCATATAATTAATATTTGATCAATTTCTTAAAATTTATTTATTTTAATAATTTAGCAATAATTAAAAAAAATTATTTATTAATAATATTCAATATATAACTTTTATATAGCAATTTCATACTTTTTAAATCTTTATAATATTATCCTTTTATTTCTGAATGATTGTTCAGTGATTATATTTTAATTTTTTCAAAAATTTTATTAAAATTATTTAAAAATTGCGGGATAACTGAATAAAAATATCAATGTAGAAAAAAATTCTGAAAAGTAAACATCATATATATTATTGCAAAAATTATAATTTAAATTTTTACATTTATAGAAATAAACTGTCTTCAAAGGATACAAATTTTTATTTGCATTAATTATATTAATGTAACAAAAAACATAATAAATATTAAAATTACAATATCCATATTACGTGCATTCCTTGTGGGCTTAATCAATCTTAATGTTAGGAACAAATTATTATTAAAAAAACTTCCATACCTATTTCTTGTCTTATGCACAATTTTATTACATCTTCATTGCAGACATTCTTCGACCATATCTTGTGTCATTAATATACTAACATTCTGTAAAGCAAAATTTTACAACATGTAAACATATATAGTTTAAGGAAGTATACAAAGTGTTTAGAAAATAATGATAAATCTTTCGCATGGAAGCAGAATGGACTAAATTAAGAAGAAAAGTCTTCTATCATTTTGCAATTTTCACAATAATTAACAAGATATTGATTATTAAAAATTGCCGAAAATTGATCTTCAATAATTTTTTACTCAAATATTATCAACTTTACAAAAAAATTGCAAGAAACGAAAATTGTTTATTTTTTTCTCTATATAACTCTACAAATTTTTTTATCAACTTTTTAGTACTTTTACTGCATTTTTATCAAAATGAGAAAATAGCGTATTAAAAAATTCTGAAAAAATTCTAAAAAAATTCTAAAAAAAAAAAAAGAGCTCTATGAGAAAAAAAAAATAATTTTTGTCTCTTGCAGTTTTTCTGTAAAGTTGGCAATATTTGAGTAAAAAATTATTAAAGATCAACTTTCGACAATTTTTAGCAATTAATATTTTGTTAACTTTTGAAAATTGATAGAGAACTTTTCTTCTCAGTTTAATCCATTCTGCCCCTACGCGAAAGCTTTATCATTACTTTCTATATATGTATGCACATATACTTCCGAAACTAATTATAAAACAATTGCTAAAAATAAATCACATATATTTTTTCACATCTGATCCTTTATTAAATATTTAATTTATAATTATATTGAAAAATAATACGTTTGAATATCAGAAAGTATTCATTTCATAAAAACATAAAAGTAAAATTCCCGAAATTTTCCATTATTCCACATACTTATAATAAAAATTATTTTTAAAATTTTTATACATTCAAATATAATTTTAAATTTCGCTTATATTAAGCTTGATTTTTAAAAAAGCTTTAAAAAGCAGATTTTTCCATATCTATTTTTAAATATTATATGTTTCTTAACAAAAAATTCAACTTTATCTTTCATTGTAGGTTTTTTTATATCGTTATTTTCGTATTCCTTTTACTAATATCTTCCGTGAAAGAAAATATCTTCCATGAAAATATTCAGAATATCTTCCTTCATTTTACAATTTAATCATGAGTACTAATAAATTCAAATTAAATAAAAAAAAGTATTGTATAAACTGAAACAACAATATTACATTATGAAAATATAATATAGAAATTACGATTTTTAAAATTTTTCGCATATATAAAAAATCCACTTAAAAATTGTATACGTCATATAACTATATTAAATCAATTTTAAAAAGAAGTCATTAAAAAGACTTTCCTGTTCTTACATATCTATTTCTTACATATCTACCTGATCTTCATTGTAGGCTGTCTTCCATAATCTTTGTATTCCTTTTATAACACTAATATCTTTCATAAAAGAAAATATCTTCCATGAGAATATTAGTCAAACAAGTATCTTTCTCCATCTTGCAATTTAATCATGAGTAATAATAAATTTAAATTAAATAAAAAAATATTATATAAACTGATTATTGAAACAACAATATTACATTATAGTATAATATAATGGAAATTACTATTCTTAAAATTTTTCACATATATATAAAATCTACTTAAAAATTGTATAAGTTATCATATTACATTAAATAAATTTTAAAAGCAAATAATTAAAAGACTTTCCTGTTCTTATATATTTCTATATACCTGATCTTCATTGTGGGCTATCTTCCATCATCTTTATTTCCCTTTTATAGCACTAATATAGTATCTTCCGTGAAAGAAAATATCTTCCATTAGGATATTCCTCAAATAGCAGTAAAATTTTTAATTAAAATATTTTCCATCATCTTACAATTTAATCGTAAGTAATAATAAATTCAAATTAAATAAAAAATATTGTATAAACTGATTATTAAAACAATATGCTATAATGAAAATTAATATTTAAAAAAAAATTTTTCGCATATATAAAAAAATTCACTTAAAAATTGTATAAATTATCTCACTATATTGAATCAATTTAAAAATAAATCATTAAAAAACTTTCCTGTTTCTGTGTACATCTAATCCTATATATCTATATATTTTTTCTATTCTTCGTTCGTGGTAGTGAATCATGAAAAGTTTAATCTTATCTTCATTGTGGGCAGACTTCAGAATCATTTACTCTTCAAAATTTGTGTAATTATATTTTCTGTGAAGCAATATTTTTAAATTAATATATGAATAGTTTTATAGTAATTAAAAAAATACATAATCATTTTTAAAATACGTAATCATATTTACAAATTTACAATTTTTTTGTAGGAATGCACGTAATATAATATGTATGAATTATAAAATTCGAATTATGTAATTTATTTCAATGAGAAGTAATAGAAACAACGTTTTAAGTACAATTTTGTACAAACAGAAGTAAATAAAGCGTAATTAAATGTTAGTATAAATAAATAATGCTTAATTAAATATTTCAATTAAAAAAATAAACATATAACTTAGAAATCTAAATAAAATTAATTATCGCGCATGCGCATTAGAGCAAATGCTACATATGAAATATAACCTGGTATGAGTTAATTCTTGCCTTGAGCAAGAGTATAAAATATGCAATAAATTGAATATTATTTGTTTATAATTAAACATGCTTCTCGATTTATGAAATAACATTATTTCAAAAATATTCTAAATTCCTGTAATATATATATCTTATACCTCTTATGAAAAAAAAGTTGGTCAAAAATAATGGATAAAATATTCTTTCTGTGTTAAAAAATTTCTTGAATTAGATTTGCAATGTTCATCATTATTACGAGTACTTCTCTTGCTTGTCATCTTCAAGTTCATTATCGATTTTTTTTTATAGTAAATTCTTCATAGATGTAAGGAATAAACCTATCGATGCATCTAATACTTACATATCAAAACTTTTGTGCTATTGATACAATAGACACATTAGTATCGCATCCGTAACACAATTCTTCATTTATTGCAGCGCTAAATAATAATTTTACGCAAAAAATAAGAATTTTATAGAATCATAAAGATTTTAAAGAAATTAATAGTTTATCTCCTCTTTTAATGATCACATCTTCAAGATTAAGTATATCTCTTCATAATTCGGCTTTTTTACATTTCATTTATTTTCCGATGACTCGAAGTCGGAACCGGGCCTCTCGTACGTGTGCCCGTGATGTGCATGCGGTTGTATAGACATACGGGATCTATAACGCCGGAATCGCAGCGTTAAGAGATTTGTTCTCGGCAATAGATACTCTTGGTGGTTTGCCAGACCGAAGAGGAGCTATGAGCTTGTGAAAAATTCATAGAATTATCAGGAATCGAACTTCTCTAACAAGGTAGACTTACGCGCTGTCTTCCATGCTACGCTCGTGCTCAGTCTTTTTACAGGAATATTCCTATAGAAATAATGTTTTCAGTTAAATGAAGTTTTGAACAAAACATAAATAAATAAGATTTAATTAAATATAGCTTTAGTATAAGTAAATAACGCTTAATTAAATATTTCAATAAAAAAATAAACATACAGCTTAGAAATCTAAATAAAATTAATTATCGTTGAAACAAATATTATATTTGAAATGTACATGCATTAAGCAAGTCTCTTACTGCAAGAGTATCAAATATGCAATAAATTATTTAGATACTGTTTGAATATTATTTAATTAGTTAAACATACTTCTCGATTTGCGACATAATCTCTCTTTAGGAAAACATTCTAAGTTTCTGCATAAATATATATATATTTTACATCTGTTGTGAAAAAATCATAAGTTAAAAATAATGGATAAAATACTCTTCCTGTGTTGAAAAATTTCTTGAATCAGATTTGCAATGTTTATCATTATTACATTATTTCTCTTGCTTGTCGTCTTCAGGGAGTTCATTATCGATCTTTTTAGATAGTAAATTCTTCATAGATGTAAAGAATAAACCTATCGATGCATCTAGTGCTTATATATCAAACCTTTGTGCTATTGATACAATAGAGACACATCATTATTATTGCAGATACAGTCAATTTTTTATCTGTAACACAATTCTTCATTTACTGCAGAGCTAAATAATAATTTTTTTACAAAAATAAGAATTTTAGAAAATCATAAAGATAGAAATTAACAGTTTACCCTCTCTTCTCTTGACGATCACATCTTCAGGATTAAGTATAGCTCTTTCTAATTCGGTAACAGGTCCTTTTGCAGGAATATTCCTATGAATATCTACTTTAATTCGACGTAGTTCCGAAGTATCAATCTGTGCATTCTGAGGACCTCTAAATAAAGGTACTGTTCCACTTGTAGATTCATCTAATCTAAAGAGAATTTGATAATATGTTAAATTAATTGTAATTATTACTGTTAAAATAACCAGATCCTTTTTTCAGGAAAATAGTTCTATGGATATATCCTTCTAAAAAAATTGTTCTTTTTTTGTTCTTCTTTAAAAAAATATTTTTATTTTTCTATTTTCTCAATAAAATGTCATGTCTTTTTTATTATTTAAAAAAATAATTAAATAAAAAATATCATTACTATCATCTGTGTCACTGTTTATGTAATAAATAATTAACAATGGCCAAACAATCTTCAATAAACGATGTAATAACACTGCTCTAATATATGAATGCATTTTTACTATTATGTAAGTAATATTCTCTAAAAATAATTTGTTTTGTTATACTAATTATCTTTTTTAATTCATTGAAATTCTTTCTGGATATGTTTTCAAGTCACCTTATTTTAATCAAATATCAATAAATACTTGGACATAATAAAGATACAAGTATATATCGTACACTCACTTTTCATGGAGGCTACCAGATTTGGAAGCAGTTGATGTAGATCTACCTCTGTATCGAACATGCGTGGGAGACTCACTATCACTTTTACTTTGACTGTGACGTGACGATTTTTCCTCAGCATATTTTTTTAAAGCTTGTGCACGTTTCCTTTCATATTCTAAAATTTTTTGCTGCTTCAATTTTTCATGTTGTCTCTCTCGCTCTTGCTGGCGTTGCCATTCTCGTCTGCGTCTTTGCTTCTCTTCTTCGGTTCTTGAACGTAAAACTGCAAAAGTATTATCTTCGTTACGTGTTGATCTTGATTCCTCACCGCTCCGGAAAGTTGTCGATCGCATAGGATTCATTGCTGAAAATATAAAACAAAATAAATTCACCAGTAAAATATATTAATTAAAAATGAGATTAACAGAAATTCAATATTAACAGCTAATATATAAATCATTTCTTATTATTTCTTTTATTGTGATTAATACCAAAGCACATTTTGCGATTCAATTTAAAATCATATTATTAAACGTATTTATATTTATTATATATATATATATA
>NW_017259243.1:3825197-3827526 GCF_001594045.1 Atta colombica | reverse complement strand
ATATATAGTATATATATATACATAATATAAATTTAAAAAGTCAAAAATAATTTGAATGTTTATAACAATTTAAAACACAATATCCTCTAAGAAAATATTATATTTTATTGTAAAATAATCTTTATTGTGAATGCAACATTAATGATTTTTCAAAATAAAAGTCCTACTAGATTTTTTAAATACATATGAAGTATTATATAGAAAACATATTCTGCTTTGATGTTTGCATAGTGTTTTGTGAACATGTGTAAAAAAATTCCTTTACTTTAGAAGTAAATAATATATTTAAAAATCAGTAGTTGCATTGAAATTTCTTTAAATAAACCTGCACACTTACATTAACGATATGTACATAAAAGTCAACTACTCATATGTCTAATATATAAAAATATAAAGTAATGATGATAACAATTATTTATATATCATTTATTCTCTTTTCATTTTATCATACATTTGGCATAAAAGATTTAATATCTTTTAAAACATAATAAAAGCAGCTACAAGCCTAGCTGAATGTTCGTTGCTAACAATTTAATATTTCAATTTAATATTTAAAATTAATGATAAGACAAAACATTTTCGACCTGTTATCGGGTCATTCTTAATGTGATAAAAATTACAGTGTAATATAGTAAATTGTTTTATGTCCATTTTTTTACAATTCTTTCATATGCATTGCATTAGTCAATCAATATTGCAATATGCGGTGTGTCCATTTAAAAAAAAAACTGATATAGGTGTTTTCAACATTTGTAAATACTTATATTCGCTTATTATATTTTATATTTTCTTCTTTAGTACTATTGCGTTGTAATTATGTGAATGTAATTTCTATCAGTTATAATAGAGAGAAATGTTACAATTTTGAAGCTAGATGTAATTAATTAAAAGTCTATGTGATAATATCAGTATCTAATAAAATAATGTAATATCTAGATCAAAGTCTGCAATTATATCGTTAATAAGACCTTAAAATGGAGCTTTTAAGATTTAGCTGTTATACTTAAATGTCACTTTTGTTGTTGAAATGAGAAAACGAGAGAGCAAATTCGACAAAGGAAGAAGAAATGTAATAGGAGGGAATGAGTGAGGAGATTATGACAAGAATAATGACTGAACAGAAGATATCCATCGGAAAATAATTCTGTGTAATTCTGTTTATTTAATCTTTGTGTCTGCTTCTTTAGAAACCAGATATTAGTCTCTTGTTATATAATGGTTCTCTGTTTAATATTTTTATTTCCCGTTAAAATCATGGTTTGACATTCGATGATTGGAAATTACTTACTTTAGTGATCTTTTATTTCTTTTCTATCATTTTTTCTGAATTAACAATTTTTGTTTCTTTTTGAATATTAATGAATACAAAATTTAAACTTGTAGTATCATACTTGTGGGTTACAATATTTTTTTCCTGTAGGATTGCTTGCATGTTGTTTTGCTGAAAATTATACAGTCTGCTGGCTATGTTGCTGGCAGCCAACCTGCTGGACTTTCATGATACCAGATATTATTTTTTTTGCATGATTTTTCATTGCGAATTTCTTATTGTCCGCGCGAATGTAAATTTAGTACTTAATTTTAAACTTAAATGAAAATGTAAATTCAAATGTTATTGTCAAATTTTTTATTAAATAATATGCTTGTTTATAAGTTTATGTGATATATGATATGTTAGATTCTTTTGTATCTTTGTTTCAATATAATGCTTTGTTATAATTTAACTACTAGCTACTGATTTTATAACACTAGTTTTGGTACCTTGCCATTTGCTATGTATATAATTTGCAATAAAGAATGAAATGAAATTTTATGTTGGCTTAATTTCTCATTGTGAGAACCAATTAAGGTATTCTACTAATATAGAAGATCTGTGATGCATGTAATGTAAAATAGGTTTTGCAGTACTGAATGCAGTAGTAAATATTGGAATGTAATGTATTGACAGGAATATTGGACGTCTTCCTAGGGCCGTTTTTGTACATTTTTTTTGAGCTATTTTGTAAAAAGAAAATACTCACCACTAAAACTTTACGAGCAAGTAGAAAATAAATTCCGGCCAGAACGTAACTACGATATAAATCTTCGCACAGTGACAGATTGCAGAAAACTTATTTTATTTTGTTGAGCAACAGTTGCCCAATTCCGAAAAATTCGCCAATTGAAATCGTAAACTACAAGAGCTACCCAGAATTCTTCGATCAAATGCAAATTGTAATTTTATTTATTATTAATTTAGGTCTTGCGTATTCTAAGACAAGAATCAAATTATAATTTATACAACCATGTAAGAAATGAGAAAAAGATTCGAATATTTAAAAGTCCAAAA
>NW_017259243.1:3821038-3825097 GCF_001594045.1 Atta colombica | reverse complement strand
ATAATAATATATATAGTATATAAATATAGTATATAATAATAGTACATAATAATAAAGTTAAAGATAAAGAATTAATATATATTTTGTTAGAATTTTCACGTAACAATTCACAAGCTCTTTATACTCTAACCGACAATGACCGATAATCAAAACTCAAGGCTAATATGGCTACACCCTATAGTCTAATTTACATCAGTAGGTTAAAGTAAAGAGCACAGACTCTTGTATAACGCATAACACATGAAGCATATGAAATTGAACCAATCAGACTTCTTTATTTCATGAAAAAGAAAAACGATTGGTAGTATTTCTTATGGCTTCTGCACGCTAGACGCTTATCGCGCAGCAAAATGTGATGCGCTAGCCAATAAGCTTACATCCTAATGTGTTCATTATCGCGTCTCATTCTGAAAATGCTTCCGCTGCGCGGCAAGCATTTTCGCGTCCAATGTGCGGGAACTATTATGGCTCTCGCACACAGAACGCGGCAACGTTTGTCGCGCCGCGGAAGTCGGTACGTCAATCAGCGTCTCGCTCGGAAGTAATAGATATATAATTTTCACCATACGACAAAAGTTGAATTCAATTCAACTTTAGCCGCATGACGGAAATAATATTATATCATTTTTAGAAATTTTGCATGTGGCGAAGCATGTGAGGTCAATTTAAGAACGTAAAATTATTGATTAGTATTTATTGCGCAATTATTGCGTCAACTTTCGTCGCGTGGCAAGCATTGCTGCGTTCTGTATGCAGGAGCCATTAAGCCGGTTCTATATTAGTTGCAAACTAATCGCAAGTTTGTTGCGACAGCAACCAATCTGAAACTTGCATTTTGAAATTAATGCCTCATATTGGCTATCGCAATGAACTTGCAATCAGCTTGTATCTAATGTAGAACTGGCTTTACGTGTTATACGTTGCAAGAGTCTGTACTCGCCGCTTTAGAGACCGTCCAACTGCATTTATCCCTTCCACCATGGTCGGCATGGAAAAGCACCTTTACTATTTCATGATTTCGATTTCGTTTTCCGTATCCATGAGACGACCTTTAAGGTGCCTTTCATGCTGACGCTCAACGCTCATTTTCATTGTCAAATTAGATCACGTGATCAATATTAACTTGATATTCGCCAAATTCTATTACGTGCTTATTTTAACGCCGAAAATGAGCGTCGAGCGTGAGCATAAAGAGACAACTTTATAAGCAGTTTTAACCTTAATACGATTTGTTTCGATTTGAATGTTGCGTCTCGTTATTCTATAAGCATTTCTTATCTATTTCTTATCAAAATATTAAACATCTGTAGAAGAGTTATTCAAGATTGTTTCAGATTGATTGTAATATCAGATTGATTGTAATATCAAAATCACGTGTACCATGATTACGGCAACCTGGAGATTACTGTCTCCGATTAATCGGAAACAGTTTAATCCGCTAAATTTCTTTTGCACTAGGTAAAGAATATTATTTTACTTTTCTGCAATTGATTATTTAAATCTGAATAATAGTTTTTAAATGTTAATGAAACATGTAATATGAAATGAGACCAAGCATTTCGGCAGTGTCGAAATTATTGTAGCAATTTACTGTTATATGGAGATTATCACATAATTTTGCTTTCTCTGTTGTGTTACAATTATTCTCTAATACATTTTAATTAATATGTGTAAAAGAATAGGTTAAAATGACAACTAAAATATTTGTATAATAATACATATTTTTTATTTTTTAAGTTATCATAGATATAAATAAATAAATTAAAAAATTGATGTTGAAAAGAATGAATTATTAAATTTTGTTATTAGGAAATTTGCTTCTGCACAAGACTTTACTATACTTAAATCAAAACAGAATGTAAAAAAAGATTCTATCCCACCAAAGCCAAAGAAGCCACCAAGCGCATTTATCTTATATTACAACTCTATAAGGGACAAATTGCAAAAAGAATATCCTCATTACAAACCAACTGAACTTTCGAAAATAGCATCAGAGAAATGGGTACAAATTGACCCAACAATAAAGCAAAATTTGCAGAAACAATTTCATGAACAAATTTCTATATATAAACAAAAATTAATGGATTATGAAAATTCTTTAACTAATGAACAGAAGATGGAAATAAAATCATTGAAAAAAGGACATACTTTGAAGCAGAATGAAATTAAACAAGTATTGACATTAATTATTTTGCATGTATTGTATATATACTAAAATTTCTAAACAATAATTCTTCTTTTATCTTTCTGATAGAAACTTATGGACCTTGGAAAGCCAAAAAGGCCATTATCTGCCTTCATATTATTCATGCAAAGTAAAAAGAATACCAAAAACCCACACGAATCATATAAAGTAAGTTAACTATATAATTTCTTAGATTGGGTGTACCTTATTTTAATATAAATTATTTAGAAACATTTCCTTTTTTGCATAGTTTTTTTCTTTGTATATAAAAATATGAATCTAATAAAATATTCAAGAGTTTTTTATTATTTTTGCATAAAAGTTTGCTATTACTATTAAGTTTTTATTAGAATAAAGTTTTTTTCTTTTTATATTTCTAGGATTGGCTAAATAATATAACTAATGAATGGAAAAATATGACGATGGTAAATAAAAGTAAATATAATGCAGAAGCAAGTGATTTATTAAAAAAATATAAGATTGAAATGCAAAAATGGGAGGAAGAAATGATTCAAGCAGGTCATTATAATATTATAAAATCCAATGTTAAACATAAACTCGAAACAGATAAATAGGAGTTAGAGTGCCCCAACCAATGTAGTGTACCTATTGTTGAATCTATTGCTGCAAATTTCTCCAATGTTAGAATTGAAAATAAAGAGAATATTAAAATAGGTTGGGGCATTAGTACTACACATTGTACATTTGGAAAAGATCCTGATACTAACAGTGGTAATAAGAAAATTATATTAACTTGAAAAAACTATATATATATATATCAGTTATATATATCAGTTTGTAAAATTATAAAACATTCATATCTAGATCAACGACATGAATCTACAAAGGGCATGGTACTTTGTGATAATACAAATATTTCACAAACTACAGTGGAATATCCAAGGAAAATGGATATATCGATAAATGAAGCTAAAAAGTCAGTTGTACAATCTCAAAATATATATAGACAAATATATACATATTTTTTCTCACCATGGAAAAGAGTTATAATAGACCCAAAACAGACTAGTGAAAACTGGAAGATGGTAAGAACATATATATTTATTAACATTATTAGCATAGTTTGTCTTTTAATATCAATGTTTTACATTTTAAATCTTATGTTTATAACAATAGAGTATATTATTATATATTATACAAACTATACGAATAATAATATTGTTGATAATAAATAAATATTGTTTGTGTATATCGAAACCTATTGGTAATTTGTATTTTATTTTTATACATTATGCACTTTGTAATATATAATAAATAGGATATAGTTTATTTCTGTGTAAAATATTCCTTGTATATAAAATATTGTGTAAAATATTCCTTGTATAATAAATTTATGTAACCCGTTACATTTCTGTGTAAAATATTCCTTGATTATTATGTTAATTAATTATCCTTATTTACACATATAGAAATTAACATCCTAATATATCAGTATCAATTTTGTTTTATTTTTTAACTATATATACTAACATCTTGTCTTTCTTCTTTTTTTATAGAAATTATACTAACCCAAATGAGACTATTATGATGATGACAGCAGTAGACGTGTACAATAATTTATGCTATCTCAATATCATACATATTTACATTATTAAGGGCTGATTGTTCTATCTTCAGATAAATTATATAGTAATTTACCTATTAGATAAACAAAAAAGTAAAAGAGTATAAGCATAAGGAAGACAAGATAACAGTGAGCTGAAGTTTATTGAAATGTGACACAACCCAGCAAAGGAAATTTATGTCATTATTATTTTAAGAATTGTGAAATTTATCTTGAAATTACATGCATTATTTTTTATCTTCTTATTTTTTATATGCGTGTGAATGAATGATATTATATGTTCATGAAT
>NW_017259243.1:3816450-3820938 GCF_001594045.1 Atta colombica | reverse complement strand
CAAAGTCCATCTATCCATATTATAGTATCCTAACTTTGACAGAAATGCACAAATTTATTTTGGATTTCTTCTTCAATCTCCATTTATAAAATGGCATAATATAATAATAAAAATGTGGCGTGCCACTTATTCCATTACGTCTCTAGTCTCTTTATTTCCGTATTAAGAAAAGATAAAAAAATAAATGTATAGAAAAAAAATTCGTTAGAAGAGAAACTACTTCAACTTATAATTTTTTTATTTTTTTTTTTGTCAAAACTGAAACGGTTTTTATATATATATTGAAATTAACTTTTTATTTAATCTAATTTCTTATATTTTTTGTAATTTCTTATTCTTAATGAAAAAGAGATCCAGAAAATGAATCTTAAGGAAAAAGAGATTGACATCTAGAAAATGAGTCGGCAATATAGTTGCACTTCCGTATATTATCAAACATTCGTTCTTATATTCTTCCTTTTGATAATTTAAAAATCTTAATCTAACACTACTCTCTGTATCGATTCTTTACTGTTTCTTTAATTAACTGAAATCAGAAAGAAATTATCCTAAAATTTTTTGCGACAAAATTTCTAATTACAAATTCTTAATTTAATTTTTGTAATTTTCTTAAATTTCTATATGTCAAAAAATTAATATCGTCTATCCATGTTAAGGATCCAGATTACTCGATAATTTAATTGCTAATTAATCAATCGAAGTTTAATCAAAATTGCTCTAATATCTGTTATTTCTTTCAACTTCTTTTACTCATGTTTTCAAGTATATACGTACATGCACTGACGGGGTAAAAAAAGTTAAATATATTATATCATCTATTGTTAATTAGAAATTATATTTATTTAATATAAATACAATCTGTGTACAAGTATCTATTGAATAACAAAAGATGTTTGCGTTAGTTGCACTTTTTGCACTTAGCATCTTCGTTTTTCTCTCTTTTCAACACTCAAATATATATTTATCTCATTTTAAGTGCAAAAATTCTGGGAAATTTCAAGTAACGTGAACAGATTTACAAATCCAAAGAACAAAATCTCGTCTAGAATATTTGGGAATCACTGGAATACACACTTCAAATGGAAGTTTAGTCATGAGAATTAATCTTGTTTACAAATCACGCAATTAAAAACTAATAAAGTGAATAAGTCTATTTAGTTTAACCTCTAATTTCTTTTTAATCTTGTAAATACTCGATAGAAAAAAAATCTGCTTTCAAAAAGAAAAAGAAGAAGAATAGTGAAATCGTGAAAGCACGTTTTTTCCATGTCATTGTGTCGTAAACAATCAGAAATTTATGTCACTTGATTTTCTTTGGCTATTTTCTTCAGCTATTTCCTTCTTGAATAACGTGCAGTTTGAATGTGCACGTTACAAAAGGGCTCACGTGGATTCGCGTATTAAATTATCGTATTTAATTGTGTGAAATATGATGGCTGAAATCAACGCTAAGAGAGAAGCGAGAAGGCGACGAATATTAGAAAACTCAGAAAGTCGTCTACGCAGAATTACAGGGAGAGTTAATCCGATCGAAATCAAAGGTAAACATAACCAATAAGAGATATTAGAAATCAAACAAATTTGTGTAATGTATTTCTGTTAATCAGCATTAAACCATATATAATAAATATATCTAATTCTATTTTTGTTCTTAATTTGCCATCATTGTATATATTTTGTTGATTAAATTGTTCTATGTTTCTATATTAGCATTCTGTCTATTATCAAGTAGAAAAAGATAAACATGTAATTCTGAGTATTTACTAGTATTTTTTTAATATATAATATAGATATAGGTAAATTGATTTGAACAGATACAGTTTCAGAATATTTTGCAGATAATGATTCACAAATGGAAAGCAACAGTCTGAAAGCAGAATCTAATTTTGGAGAGGACAATATCAGAAATGGTGTATGCAATATCAGTAGCAACACAAAATTGCAAAATTGCACAAGATTTGACAACAGACATGAAAGTTTTTTAAATGACATCAGCAATAAGAATATGCATTCATCAGAACAAACATCTAAATCAAAATTTATGTTATATACATTATTATTCAATCGTATTAGTTTTATTTTGCTAGCTGGAATTGTCAATATTTTGTTAGTGCTGAAACTTGACTATTTATTTGGACAGGTATACAATAGTATATATATTTGTGTATACAAACTTATGTTTCATTGAAATATTTATGTTGATAACTTATATATGTTCATATATTCACAGGCAGTTATTATACCTTACTTATTATTGATGATGGGACATTTATACAGCTGTACAACATTATATGAAGCACAAGACAACAGTTTATTAGTTATTGCTTTGATGTTGTGCAATGTCAAACCTAGATTAATTTATATATTTAAAGTATCATTCGCATTATTCACCATAATACTTAATGATTTTTGCTTATATATGTTTAGTTTTATATTGATGCGCTATATTATTATTCTCTATTATTACCATAATGCTGCAGTACCAACAAATGCATAATTACTCATAATGGAGTAAGTAAAGGTAAAGTGGAATTTTATCGTTGGAAATTTTGTACAATGTTGAAAAGGTAGAAGGCTGTTCTCAGAAGAATATAAATTGATATATTATTTTTAAAAACCTGCAGCTGTATCATATTTTTTACGTTTTCAGCATTATGCTGTGATGTTAACTGAATAAGCGTACAGGTATTGTATAAAAGGCACATTAATTTTTCTAGAAAAATTGTAATAAATACATGTAATTATAATAATTTTAAAACAGATTTTGTACATAGATGTAATGACTTTGTAATTTATATTTATATGACGTTGTAAATTTGCAATGTTAAGATTTATTCTTTTCTACGGTTACTAAAGCTGTCCAAGTGCTTAATGAATTATCAGGTGCTTATTATTTCTCAATACTTTGATAGGATTAATATAACAAAGTGCAATCAATTACTGTTAAGAAATGTGTAATCAATATTTTCTCTCTATTTTATAATATGTAAATATAAAAAAAATAAGTAAAAACTTAAACCTTATCTTACAATTTTATTATACAATCCTAATCTAAAAACAGATTTAAAGAATACTAGTATCTTTAAAAACTAACAGTATAAGCAAGATATACAAATATATTTAATAATTTTTTAATTTGATTGAAATAAAAAAAAATCGCTTTTTAGACATATGTATGTACAATATTGTACTTTTGTTCTTTTTGAGGAAATTCCTATTGTAAAAAAGAGAATTTAAAATTGGCGCAAGATTGATCGTATTCATTAATTGATCAAAAAATTTCTAACCTAAAGATAGTATCGAGGTTAGAAATATTTTGTCAGTTCACAATGTACATAAATATCAATTTTGATTTCTCTATCATTGATCGATTCGATCAGATTGATGGAAGGCAATGAAAGATTTCTTTAATTTGTTCTTGATTATATAACAGTAATACGTAACGATCCTGTGAATTTTTTGCGATCCATTGTGCTTAAGATCAAAAATATATTTTAAATTTTCTATTTCATACAAACGAAATAAACATTATGACTCGCAATATTTTATTTATATTTCTGAAAATGATTTTCTGAAAATAATTTTTAAAAAGGTTGCTGATATAATATATTCTTAATTTCTGATGCAATAGTAAAAATTATTCGTCAATCGTTATTCATTGGCACATTGATACGTGAGATCACGAGATTATCAAATGTTAAATAAAATGATACGTAAGGGTGCATGCCAAATAGTCAGTTCGATTCATTCAAGTCCTCTTGCAGAGGTGCACGATGTTCCAATGAACATAATTATCAGACCTTTTCCTGCCGATGTGAACGAGGAAAAGGTCGAAAGTTTAATGAATGCGTTGAAAAACGTTGAAACTGAGGACACAGTACCGCCCATCGACGTTTTATGGATCAAAGGAAGCGAAGGTAAAATTATTAAAATATAGCAGCGTGAAAAGTAGTTTTTATCATGGTTTTTACATTCTTACTAATTTATGAATTATAATTGTGCCAGTTTTGTAATTTATAAACAAATGAGATCAAACCATTGTGAAGTTTAGGAAAAATAATTAAATTTATTGATTATATTATAGGTGGCGACTATTATTACTCTTTCGGTGGTTGTCATCGTTATACTGCCCACCAACGATTAGGTAAAGCATCTATTAAAGCCAAAATAATTCAATCAACTTTAACAGATTTACGATGTTATCTGGGAAATTCTACTCCAGACTTGAAGTGAATTGCATGTATATGTGTATATACATATTTTTTTTACTGTTATATATAACTGAATTATATGACATGCATAAACATATTTTTTACTATTATATACATATATATTGTATAATATAATTTTTGAAGAAAAATAATATATATATTTAATATATGTGTCAATTTATTTTATAGTAACTGCTAATATATATATTACACACTAATATATATATATACATACACACAATTAGAATGAAGGCAGAAAAACTTAATTATTTGGTAA
>NW_017259243.1:3815532-3816350 GCF_001594045.1 Atta colombica | reverse complement strand
ATATAATAATTGGATAATAATTAGAAAAAAAGATTAATATATTTTTATAAATATTATGAACTAATTTAAGAGAAGAACTAATTTAAGAGATAAGAATTAAAAAATATATAATTATATTATTATTTATTATATTATTATTTACTATTTATTATATATATTATTCTTTATCATTATCATTTAAAAATACATAATAAAAATTAATCTGGATTCTACAATCTTAGTTATTATTTTATGATTTCAAAGCAATAATTAATACAGTGCGCTATAGCATTTAATTTTGCGATAATTATATTCAATAACTTTGAATATTTGTTAAAATTTGACAAATATTATACTTGAATCATTAATATTTGTAATGAAATGTTTATAATATTTAGCAAAAGCACACTTTTTTAAATTAGTTGTACTGATTTGCATTACATTTAGATTTATTTTATACTTGCAAAATAATACCAAATAAATTGAATTACAAATCATAATTTTTTTGTGCATTTTTTAAAATTTCATTACTATTTTGATGTAGATTATTATATGAAATGTTGTATCACAGATAAAAAAATGTTGTAAAACAGAAACTTAAATAAAAATTTAGAATAATATAGCAATAGGATATCAAATTTTCATAGTATATCATAGTGTAACTCTCACAGTGCATTATCAAATAAATATAAGATTTAAAAATAAATTATGTATAATTTTTTCAGATATTTCCTATTTACCCATTTTGGAAGAAATGTCAAGAAGAAATCTTTATCAAAATATACATTTGTATAATAAAATATACATTTGTATCGATAAAGATTTCATAATATTTCTTC
>NW_017259243.1:3812985-3815432 GCF_001594045.1 Atta colombica | reverse complement strand
AATCGTAATTATTTATATTATATTATTATAATTATATATTATTATATATGTATATAACTAAAGTATATAATTATGTTATTGCATAAACAAGTATATTATTTTTATATCGCATAATTAATCCTTTATGTTTTTCATATTATTAAGACTAGGAACATATTTATATGCGCGTATTCTTATTACACAAATGTCAAAATTTCTAATTTTTTTTTTATTTATGTAATCATTACATAAAATGTTTTCTATACCGATGTTTTCTATTTGCTTCTTTCAAAAAGTACGGTTTGTAATTTCTAGTAATATTATCTGTAGATGGATTGTCTATATCCTCAACAGAATGAGATTGATTCGATTGACTCATAGGTTTACTGTTTCGTAAATGGACAGGTATAATGGATTGTTGTAAATGTAGCAGTTGCGTATTAGTTACCTCGCAATCAATTTGCATCATTGTTATATGATTAGGTGGCGTTGAAAATGTACCTAGAAGAAAAATGCTTTTATAATATTATGTGTCATTCCTATATATCGTTATATTGAATTGATTTTTTTTTTCAAGCATAGATGTTGGTACATTCATATAATATTATTTACCATTTATAGCTACAGCAGGTAGAATTAAAGACATTTTAGGTCTAGCTGTGTTATTCTTCCGAGAAGCTGGCAATAATAAATGTTCGCCACTAAACCAGACAACATAAAATGTATCATCTTTTCTTCCTAAAGCTTCAAATAAAGAAGCATGTTCACTCAATATTGGAGAAAAGATCTCAATTGCATTATTATCTGAATATTGATTAACGGCAGGAATGTCGATCATTTTATGCATAGTTTTTATTTTCCTATCTCGTGATAAGTACAATTTCTTTTTAGTTTTTTCTTCCAATGGCGATCTTGACAACGATACATTTAAAGAATCTGTCTGAAACTTTGTTTTTCTTAAAGCAGTCTGATTATCCTGATCAGATTCACCAACGATCCAGCGTCTTAATTCGTTGTCTAAACGTATGGACTCACTCTGATTAATATACATTGGACATATTGGTTGGTGTGTCGGTATACTTTTATTAAAACTTTCTTCAATTCGATCTTCCATATTGTTTTCGGTTTCATCTACCGTCCAAAACAATCTTCTGTTATGTTTATCCTTTATAGATACTGATAAACTATCAGATTCAGTTTTAAAATGTACATTTTGTGAAGATGTTCCCCTTAAAAAATAAAAATTTTTGTGTCGAATAAAATATAATTTTTATAAAATATATACAATGCAACTGTTTGTTTAAAAAAATCTCAAAATATCTTCACTGAGTTTTGAAAAAATTTCGAATCTTAAAAAAAATTTTGAACTTTCTTTTTATATCATGTTAAAACTGATAAAAGCTAAAAACTAAATTAAGCAACTCTTTAGAAATAATTTTCTTTCTTGTATTGTATTCACACGTGTGCCAAAAAATAAAATACTTAACATGTTCAGATTTTATTTTATGATTTTATTTTAAGATACATGTATAAATTATTAATATTAAAATTAAATTATACTCTCTAGAAAACTTTTTATTAAATCACATGTGTAATGTATAAGTAGAAAGATGCACTGCAATGTTATGCTTACCTAAAGCCGTCAACGTTGAAAGATACCATGAAAATTATACCGAAAAGAATAACAGCACTTCCTTTTATTTTCTTTTTCAAAGGATTAAAATTGAAATTTTTATGCTTGTTATTATTTGTAATATTGTTTTCCATTTCTGACAGTCTCTGTTTTAAGATTGTATTTTCCTAAAAAAATATATATAATATTGAAAAATATTTTTTATTAAAAATTTATAAATATAATGTATATACATATAAAGCATAGACTGTTTACCGATTTTAATTGTCTATTCTCTTCCTTCAACTCAGATACTTGTTTCTCCAAAGAAGATACATATTCCTTTTTCTTCTTTCGTGAGAGGCAAGCAGATTCCCTATTTTTTATCATTCTTTGTTGTCTTTTTAATGCCTTTAATTTATATTCTTGATTGTTTTTTGGCAAATTCACGAGATCAATCGCTTCATTTTGTACAATTAATGAATTGGAATTTATTTTATTCTGCATTACTTGAAATGGTGTATAATTTATGGTTTTATTTGAAACCACAATGTTGTTACTTTTCACAGATCCATTTAAAATAGTAGAAGTATCTATCGATTCCGTAGTATTCGTTGGACAAATGTTTGACATAGTATTGATTATTTTTACATTCTGTGGTAATTGAAATGTAGTAGTTTCCGTTTTATCAGTTGAGTTAATATTCAATGAATTTTGTTTATTTGCTGGTAATATCCGAAGTTTTGAGGGATATAATATTTGCTGTGAATTTGCATTCTGTGCAAATGTACCAAACTCTTGAAGAAAAATAGTATTTTGAGGCTCGCCTGTAGATATTAATAATATTCTAGACATA
>NW_017259243.1:3811981-3812885 GCF_001594045.1 Atta colombica | reverse complement strand
TAATTTTCTGGTTACTTTTTGTTCACAGAGAATAGATTATTGTTCAAATTTAGTTACAGTGAATTTTTATATCTTAACTTTTTAGTTTGTTTTTGTGAACTTTATAACTTACTCTTATATGCCCTTTCTATTATTATTAATTTATAGAGAATATGAAATATTTTGGATACATACTACAAATTTAAATGACTATGAAAATAATCCATTGTCCATAATAATAAAAGCTATTTTTTTCAGACAAAACACATTCGAGAAATGAGAATTTTCAATAATTCTAATATTTAATGATATCACATGTATTCGAACTTAGTTTCTAAGATAATATACTTTTTTTGTTGCAAACACATTCGAAGATTATCTTATATAAAGATGTAATATTTTTACCATATTTTATGTTTTGTGCAATATTTATAGGTTGGATATGAGCATGCTTCGCAAAATCCGCTTTTGCAAGTATATATTTTGGAGGCTCTGTGTCTTCTTTACTAACAGGTATGAATTTAATTTGTTGCATTACACTTGATGAACTTAAAGGTGATTGAGGTGATTGTGATAATGGAGATGTGCATTGCGGAGAAGAAATTATTGGTGTCTCTAAAGTAAACTAAAAGAAAAAATTCAGTTATTAAATATGCATTAAACTTTTATATTTTTTTATCAACATTATATATCCTATAGAACATACTTCTGCTTTTATATTTTGCATTGTACAGTTTGATTCTTCTTGCATCGAACATTTCACTTGCCTATCTGAATCATTAGATTCTGAATGATTAAGGCTATTAGGCGATAATGGAAATTGTACAATTGGACTTTCAGGTTCAAATTTAATTTCATTTCTTATCTCATCTATTTCCTCCAATTCTATAAAAATTTCAGGTAAATAATTATTTCTAAAAGATAA
>NW_017259243.1:3802060-3811881 GCF_001594045.1 Atta colombica | reverse complement strand
CAGAGTTATTTTGTGCCTGATTAAAGTCAATCTCTTTAAAGGGGGTCCATAAGTCAAAAATATTTTTCACTCCTTCATTTGTAGTTTTATCATAATCCAACATCATATCTCCTTCTGGCATAATAGGTATTCCTAATTCAGAACTCCATGATTGAAAAAGATCATCAGAAACAAATTGATTGCTTCCTTCTATAAAAGAAATGTTGTGATAATTATAGAATATTTTTAATACATAATGCTGTAAAGTCAGATTCAATTTTGTTTTATTTTTCTTATATGCTATGCTATATTATTTATTTTATTTTACTTTACTCTTTATATGTAACACTATATTAATAGATTGTGAGATAGAAATAACAACATACAAAGTAAATAAGAAATTCCTTTATCTATGTGCAAACATTGAGTCAAATTATTATATTATTTATCTAATTTTATATATACAACAATCAATATACAACAAAAATATACACAAAAAATATACATAATAATACTTAACCTAAAAATTCGAACTCGGGAAACATTTGTGCCTCAGGTGCCGTAATTCCACCGTTGTTTCGTTGTCCAAACTCTATACTTGGCATGTTTCCACTCAACAAAGCGTTCCTCGACGGTAAACGCGAAATTTTATGTATTGAAACACTCAATGAAAAAATTCAAACTCAAATTAATGACACAATGAGAGCTGAGTATGTTATATTTGTATGTTTATATTTGTGTATATTTATAATTGTGATGACATTTAATTGCTGTGGTGGCTATAAAGTCGTCTTTCTGATATCTGACAGTTCTTGACAGTTTCTGAGAGCAGTTTCTGACAGCAATTAATCCCAATTTTTTATATCCTTATTATACTAGCGCATCTCTTTATGAAATGAGAATTTAAGCCTTAGACACAATGCGAAGGAATAGCGATAGCAATAGAAATAACATGATTTCAACCTATCAGAAATCAGAAGCACTGGAATATACTGAGGAAAAGTACGGGCTGTGATCGAAGTCTCAAAGCATTTGTAACGAGACTTTGACCACAGCCGAAATCACACGGAATAGGACTGAAGAGAGTCCTTATAACAGAATCTAAACAATATTGGAGCAATTGCTGATTGGTTTCGCTTTAAAAGTCAATTGACGTTATCGTTAACTAGCGACAGCCAATGGTAGGTTAATCTTAAAAGAAATTACAGCTCTTATTGGCTAGTCAATGACAGCGATAATTGTCAATAAATGTTCAGAGAATTCCGCAACAGCAGTATAGAGTAGTATACACATTATACAGATATCATTATATAGATGATTGCAAGACATATTGACACGCTGTTAGACATATTTTTACTTGTATAATTCTATTCTATTCTATCTTTCATCTTGGATTATTTAAATAATTTGAATTTAATTCTATTGTAAGGAGCTTCGCACAATAAATAGAACAGAGAACAGAGAATAAGAATTTTAACCTATCAGAAACTGTGTATTTCAACAATATAATGATTTCTGATTGAAATTCTCTGTTCTCTGTTTTCTATTCCTTTTATTGTACGGAGCCTCTAAGAAATTTACTAGATATAGATATAACAAAGAGATCAACAGCGTTAGGGCTGTGTGGCTCAGTGGCAGAACGAAAGTCTATCAAATCGAAGGAGAGAACAAGCCTGAGATCGAGACGAGGAATGCCCTTATATTTTTTTTGTTATCGTTAATTGTTACATTATTGTCGCATACATTATTGTAACAATAAACAGTCATTTGAATTGCGCGGCAAACACGGCAATACATTTCCGGTTTTGACTGTTAACCTGGCGGACGGGTATGCGCGCAAATGCAGTATTTAGATTCTTACAGTGGCCTAGTTTTCACTGAAGGTTTAATCCGAATCAGAATGTAAGAACCAACCAACTACAATTGAGATTTCCTTGTTATAGTCGAACGACAAGGGAATGCTCGACTTGGGCGAATGTTATTACATTCTAATAGGGACTCTAGGATGGGATGCGTTCAGGGTATTAATCATGAAACTTTTTTCTTAAGATAAAAAGTGAAAAATTTCTCCATTAATTTCAATGATTAAAATTTCCACCTTTCCATCCTAGGGAAGAAGTTTTATGATAGATATCCGCTCCAATCCTAGAGTCTCTATAACAGAGCAGTGCTGCCAGAAATGCTCCGCACTCGCGCATGTGCGCAGTCTAAAGCGCCAATAGAGTATCTAATCAATTCGTAAAACTGACATCCTTACTCCAAAGAGAAATAGAATTATAAATATACATAAATTAGACATGCCTTTTATTGTGAGATCAATTCTACATTCAATTTCTACATTAATACTATTTACATTATCCAAGCGAATTTGAGTACCGAGATCGAGTCTTTAAAGCTGATTCTATATTAAACCGATTTTACATTAGTTGCAAGCCGATCGCAAGTTTGACAGCTAATCTGAAGCTTGCATTTTAAAATCAACGCATTATATTGGCTGTTGCAATAAACTTCCGATGCTGCTCGATGCTCATTTTCAGCGTCAAAAGAGATCACGTGATTAAAATTGATGCTTGGTATTCGTCAATTTTGATCACATGACCTATATTGACGTTCGAATCGAGCGTCGAGCGTTAGCATGAAAAGGCAGCCTTAAATCGGTTCTAAAAATGTAGCCTATAATTTTCGTTGGTATTCCTGCTCACTTCAACGGTGCATTACAAATGGCGGCTCTCACTTCTCCACTGGATGTCATATCATCCTTGTTGTTTATCAAACGTTAAACAAGGATGATATGATATCTGAGGAGTACGCGGATCATGTTTCTGACATAGTCTTTGCACGTGGAGTAAGAAGGAAGGTATTTATTGAATTGGAAATTACAAGATTTCATGCAGTAAATGAGGTTGTTAAGATTTGGGAAGTTTAATTTCATCAATTTGATGTTTAATATGCAAATGCATGATATGCAAATTAGTATAGAATAAGATTGCAGCGTTTCATTAAAAATCTGGATCGAAAACGATCTACAAGAATCAAATAGTAGAAACCCATGTAAAACGTATGTATAAAAACAACATATTATTTTCATGCTTGTGCTTTTTTTTATAAAAGAATAGCGCAGGTAGTTACAATTTCGTTTTTAAAGCTACAAAAGTCTATGCAGAATCTGACTAATAAAGAAGCTTTTTGTATTTCATTAAATTTTATTGCGTTTTCTCCTTATAATGATTATAATTATTTATTTGTATAGGTTTTAAAAATGGTAAGACATAACAATCAATTACCAGATAATCTTCCACAATTGCAGAATCTTATTAAACGTGATCCGGAGTCTTACAAAGAAGAGGTAAATCTTATATATTTGTGTTTTATTCTTCTGTATTAGATATATCCTTGTTTATATTCCTTATTATATTATTATGCTTTTATATATTCTGCTTCTTATATTCCTTATATATTATTATATTCTTGTTATATTTTGTAAATGAAATATGAATTCCTGAAAGAAATTATGATCTGCTGTTCATCTGCTTTAACTCTCCAGTTTCCTATAAATTTAAGACATATGTGGGATGAGCTTTAGGATTGAACACAGAATCTATCGAGTTTATTATTAGTTGCATATTCTCACGGAGAGCAATGTTTTTATTTTTATTTTATATTTTATTGTTCATTGCTGTATTAGTTGTATTATTTATTGTATATAATTTTTTTGTAATACATTTGTAATACATTGTATTTATGAAATGCTTGATTATGTAATTTTATTTTGCTGTATACCATGTTGATAAAACGTAAGTATAAAAACAACATCATTATTTTCATATTTGGTGCTTACTTTTAGCTTCTTTTTCATAAAGCTACAAAGGTCTGCATAGAGCCAGATTTTGTAACAAAGATACTTTCTTGTTTCCATGTTTTGCTAGACTTCATTATATTTTCTTTTCTGATAATGATCAGTTATTTCTTCATGAGTTTTAAAAATAAGATAATTTACAAGCAATCCCTATGTATTCTTGTATACATGTTACATAAAGAAAGAAAACCCCATGATTATTTCAAATGTTTAACATAATATGTTTAATTACAGTTTCTTCAGCAACATCTGCATTACAAGTCTATTCTAGAAGTTTTCCGTCTGGAGCCTACACAATTTAACAAAAGTCTCGATGAGCTAGTAACCTTCTTGGCTCAGGTTAGCACATACACATATGCTTAAACCATAGTAATAAAAGTATATGCGATTTGGCTAAATTTAAGAATCATCTTAAGTTTATTATAAGAATGCTATAAGGAACATTTATTATAAGAACTAATTTATCAAAGCTAATTGTTTGTCTCTCAGATAAGTGTGACAATCAATGATAAAAACTAAAAATTGATTGTATTCCAATTTTATTTTTTGAGTAATTTTAAGATTTAATCATGGAAAAATATTTAAAAAAGATAAGAAAAAATAACATTATATGCCGTGAAGAAATTGTATCACGGCTGTATTCTTTAATCGGTATAGCAGATGAACCGATGCCAGAGAGCATTTTCGTTTATGGACACATGGCTACTGGAAAGTCATTAATTATACAAAATTTGCTCAATTATTTAAAGTATAATGTTAGTTATGTTAATTGTATAGAGCATTTAGGCAGTAAACACATATATAATTACATTCTGGATGATTTAGTCACATCTATAAAAGAATCAAGTAGACACACACAGTTGAAACATAACTGCGACAATATTATGGATTTTATAATTGCGCTTAAAAAGATTTCTTGCAATGATAAACGTCCGATTGTGTTAGTATTCGATAAATGTCATAAAATAAGACATTTTGATGTGACTTTTTTGCCAGCGATCTTAAGGCTCAAAGAGTTAGCTGATATTAATATATGTACGATTTTGATAAGCGAGATTGTTTGGGACAAATTCAATACCAAGATAGGCTCATTGAGGCCTGTAAAGATTTATTTTCCCCAATATACGAAGGACGAATTAGCGCAATTGTTATTATTAGATAAGCCAACGAATTATGATACAGATTTTTATAAGAATTATTTGAATCTTTTTCTTTCTGTATTTTTCCGATTTTGTAGAGATCTAAATGAGCTTCGGCACATGGTTAAAATAAATTTTGCAAAATATGTAGAACCTATTGAAAGTAAGCGAATCGAGCCAGATAACGTTACTGCACTATGGAAGAACATCTCTGCTACTTTGAGATCTAATTTGGAAATTATTTACCTTAGAGTTTCTACGAGCGATTTTTTGCAACCTGATTATCAAATGTCTCGAGAAATTGAATCGACAACAAAACTAGCTTTGAGTTTTGAACTACCGTTTTACGCGAAGTACATGCTAATCGCGGCGTATTTAGCTTCATATAATCCTGTTAAGTATGACAAGCATATTTTTATGAAGCAAAGTAGTAAGAGAAAAAAAAAGATACGGTCAATTAAGAAAACGGGAAAAGATGCGGAAAAGAAATGTCGAGTATTTACTATTTCAAGAATGTTTGCAATCTTTTGCGCTATTCTTGATGAAAAAGTAGACATCAATGCTAATTTACTTGCTCAAATCTCTACCATGTGCCAGCTTGGTTTATTATCTATTGTCGGAGATAACATTACGCAGTTGGATGAAACAAAATTCAAGTGCTGTGCAAGTCGCGACTTTATTATCGTTGTAGCTAAAACGGTTGGCTTTGAAATAAAGAATTACTTGAACGTGAATATGGCTTAAACATGCTTTATATACACAATTTTTATGTTCATTTTTAATTATAGTTTTATGTGTGTGTTTATTTCTAACAGCTTTGCCTAATGATTTATTACGAAGAGTTCTTAAGTAATAAAGAAAAAAAACTTACGTATTTATGTTAGATATTTATGTTAGAATAAGATTTTATTTATATATATGAAATATGTAATAGTTTGTAATTTAATGAAATAAATTTAAACTATGAGAAATTTAATTTTGTGTGTAAATTGATATGATAATTTGATTTTCTTTTTATTAAAAGTTTTATAAACGCGTATTTATTTAAACATTTCTTATTTTTTCAATGTGTTTATTTAAATATTTAAATAAAAATATAGTTATCGATTGTGTACATAAGTAATGTAATAACAGTATTGTATAAATAATAATTCATTATAATTTATTAACTGCACAATTATTATTCTTATAATTTTAAGGATTCAATAAAATGGATGCTATACATATTTGTATGCATATTATTACAGGTTGCTCATTGTTATCCAAATGATTTGAAAACATATCCTCAAGAGATTATCGATATATTACAAATTCATAACATCATACTAGACAATGAAATGCGAATGGTAAGCATAATATACTTGGAAATTAAATTATGCTATCAAATATGGATGCATACAAATTATTATTACATTATAATTATATTCTTTACAGACATTTTGTAAAGCGTTGATTCAATTACGCAACAAATCCCTCTTAGAACCTACTGCACTTCTCAGTTTATTTTTTGAACTTTTAAGATGTCAAGATAAAATCTTGAGACAATTCCTCCAAACGCATATTGTCACAGACATTAAAAATATTAATGCAAAGCATAAAAATGCTAAAGTTAATACAATGTTACAAAATTTTATGTTCTCTATGTTAAAAGATCCTAATATCAGAGCCGCGAAGATGTCTGTGGATATTATGATAGAATTGTATAATAAAAATATTTGGAACGACGTCAAGACTGTCAATGTTATAGCAACAGGTTGCTTTTCGAAAATAACAAAAGTAATGGTTGCTAGTTTGAAATTTTTTTTGGGAACTCATTCGGAAGAAAAAGAAAGTGATGACAGTGATTCAGATGATGAGCCAAGTATGAAGGAAATTATGATGGCTAATAAAGTAAATAAAAAAACGAAGAAACGTCAGAAGCAATTAAAGAAAGCTAAACAATCATTCGTAGTAAGTTTAATATTACAGAATTCATTGTATTTATAAAAAATATAAATCGTAACGTCTAATTTTAATGTACTTTTCAGAAAGCTAAAAAGAAGAAATCTAAAGCGCCGCAATATAATTTTTCAGCATTGCATCTAATTCACGATCCACAGGATTTTGCTGAAAAATTATTCAAGCAGATAGAAAAAAATAATGATAGATTTGAAGTAAAACTTATGACTCTGGATGTTGTGTCTAGACTTATTGGTTTGCACAGTTTATTTCTCTTGAACTTTTATCCATATATACAAAGATTCCTTCAGCCTCATCAACGAGGTAAGATTAATAATATAACATAATTATATATTATTTTAATTTTAATATTGTCTAATTGCAAAATATTTTTAATAAATATCTGTCTTTATTTAATATTTTAAGATATTACTGTTGATTTTCTTGATTGCTATACAAGCTTTATCAATTTTTATTGGTTCTGGTGGAATCGTGTAAAAAATATATAGTTTCTTTATTTATGTAATTTTATTCAGATATTATTTTTATTTTTTTTTTTTTCAGAGATTACGAAACTTTTACAATTTGTAGCTCAGGCTTCACATGAATTAGTACCACCTGATATGTTAGAACCTGTTTTGAAGACATTGGCAAACAATTTCATAACGGAAAGAAATTCTGCCGATGTGATGGCTATCGGGTATATAAATTAATTTTAATAATTTATTTGTTGCGAATACGCATACTGCGTTGCTTATATCTCGCTTATATCTCTATTTATAATATATATTTCCAGTTTAAATACTGTACGCGAAATATGTACGCGATGTCCATTGGCCATGAATGAGGATCTATTAGAGGATTTAACACGCTACAAACATTATAAGGAACGTTCCGTTATGATGGCAGCACATTCTTTAATTGGAACGTTTAGGCGTATAATGCCCAACTTGTTACATAAAAAAGACAAAGGCCGTCCTACAGAAGCTAATATTATGATAAGGTCTTCCAAATATGGTGAAATTCGAGCAAGCGAGTTTGTACTAGGAGCAGAAGTTTTATATAATCAATCTGCTAAGAATACTGAAGAGACTAGCGATGAAGAAGTAAATGAAACATTCAATTATTTTTCTAATTATTTATTTTTGATAAAAGTTATAATATATAAAAATCTATTCAACTATAGGATGATGACGAGTGGATCGATGTAAGTGAAAACAATGAGGAGGAAATCAGCGACGAGGAAATCAGTGAGGAGGAAATTAACGACGAGGAAATCGACGAGAATGAATTGACTAGTGAATCGATGAAATCTTCTATTAGCGAAAATAAAGATGATAAAACTTTGACATCACATAGTGTGAACAATAGTGCGCAGAATACTTGTGAAGCGGATAGCGGAGAACAAAAAATAAATAAAATTTCGCAAAAGAAAAATGCTTTAACAAAGCAAGAAAAGAAGGCACAAAAATTAGAAAAGAAAGCAAAATTTAAATCTGAAAAAAATGAAGAATTAACGGCTGAGAGAAAAACAAAGGCATCTGTGATATCTACAGAAAGATTACTCACGGATAAGGATTTTAGAAAAATTGATGTCGCATTAGCAAAGCAAGACGTAACATACATTAAACGTAGCGTTAAGAGAACGCACGATCAAATAGAGACAGATAAAGGTGGAGAATTGGTAAAACTTAGCGATATAGAAAACATATATAAAAAACGCAAGCATGATAAGGCTGCCCGACAGAAATCTGTTAAGGTACGTATAAAATGTTAAGGATTATTTATGGTAATCTTTAAGAATTGATCAGTCACAGTCGAATGAAAGAGGAATAGTCGACTATGCTTAATCAATTGTTACAAATTATTATAAGTTAACAGATTACAGCCAGTGTAAATAATTCTTTTAATTTGATGTATGAGAATAATATATTAAATTTAAGAGAATAATTATTAAATTTACAGAAGGGGCAAGAAGAACGAGATAAATTCGGTTTTAAGGATCGGCGACAAAATCCATTATGCAGTACCACAAATCGTGAGAAGAGAAAAGGAAAAGCATTTTCAATGTTAAAGCAGAAATTAAGAACAAAAGTAAAGCGATCTTTTAGAGAAAAACAAATAGCTCTTAAAAATCATCTGATAAAGCAAAAAAGAATGAAATAATTAGTATTGTAATTAACTTTTACTCCATATTTTTCTTAATAACAGACATACAATTTGATGTACATATATAATGTACAATATAATGTACAATAATGTATATGTATTTTTAAATATATTATATTCGGACTAAAAAGTTAAAATGAACTATGTGTGTGCTTGTAAGCACGTCAGTACTTTTCTTTATATTTTTATTTTCCTTCTTTTGTAAGTAACTATTGAATCATACTTCTTCTGTATTATAAATTTTGTCAATTTTGTTAATTTTTATTTTCCTTCTTTTATATAAATACTGAATCATACTTCTTTTGTATTTTGTCAATTTTGTATACTGTCAATTTTATTAAGATTACATCAACAATTGGTATGATATTTCGTAATTTTCAAAGTTTTATGTAATATAAAAAAAATCTCGTCTCACGTTTATTTGTAAATAACAGAAGGATCGTTACATTGATATTTTTACTCTAGAAATAAATTAAGAGAAATTGTAATTAAATAAAAAATAAGACAGGATAAACTATAAAAAGATTATAAATAAATGAAATAAGTAGAAATTATTAAATTAGATATTGATAGTAACAAAAGTGAGCGAAAATTGTCTAACTTAGCGAATCGAATCTATAAACATTCATATTATGTCTACAATTAGATGTAGAATTCTCTATTGAATATCTCTTTATTTTATTTCATGCCATTTACACAAATTGTTACTTTAGAATGAGGAAGGATATAAATATTTTCAT
>NW_017259243.1:3784618-3801960 GCF_001594045.1 Atta colombica | reverse complement strand
AAAGTGAGAGATCACAAGATTTTATATATTTTATACTTCTAACGCGATAGCTCATTTTGAACTTGAATCGGAACAAAAAATATTCGTTTTTTTTGATTGCAACTCGATTTTCTATCAGAATAGTCGATGTTTATTTAACTTTTCTAATTTAATTAAAAAATTAAATATTAAATCCTAATTGATTTTCTTTTCTGCTATATTCATAATTTTCATAATTTTCGAAATTAATAAAAGCAAGGTGCTCCGCTTTTTGGTCCAATTCGTTTCAACTGGTTGCCAATCATGTTCGAGGATAAAATGTGTGGCCAATAGTTGTTGATGTAGTATTTGACTATAAAAGGAAAGGAAGTAAGAAATGAAGTTGGGCGCTGACAGTCATTATTGTTCGTCTTTACACGCGGCTTCTCTTGGATTGTTCTTCCGATTTCTTAGCGTCGTCGTTACGAGCAACGTGATTTTGTACTTACGTCGTTTCAAAGTAATAACAATTTCTTTAAAATGTCGACGGTAGCAAGTCCTTTAGCCATTGGAGGTATCCGACAATCGGGAGCACCGGTGCGAACACAAAATGGTACGAATACTGATTAGCCCATAAAGTTTGGTTATATCGTCTTGTCTTTCTTGAAAGATTTTGTGTTTTGTCATTTTTTTCTGTCAAAAATCTACATATTCACGAAACAAAATTATAAATATTTATATCGACTCTTGAACAATTAATTGTTACTATCGTTTTGTACGTTGTACAAAATCGTATCTAGCATTTGATAATTGAGAATAGTAATCAGGAAATTAATTTAACATAGATGTGTTGTACGTGCTTACTTACTGTATATCTATGATTCTATCAATATTAGATTTATTTTGTTTAAAAATGAATGTATGATAAATCTTGATAATAATTAAAGCAGTGCATTCCATTTGATGTTAACAACATTCTTGGAATTATTTCATCCTTTTTTTATTATCGAATATTTAACAAGGATAAATAATTATCGTAAACATTAAGTGAAATGTATGCTTAGGAATGTAAATCAACTTTGTATAATATTTAAAAAATTAATTATATAAATAATAAATAATTTATACCTATAATTTATATACCTATATAATATAATGCCTATAAATATATGAACATATTATTTGCTATAAATATGTGAATATATATCTTTTTCAGTTATGGCTGCCTGTGCTATCGCTAATATAGTTAAAAGTTCTTTGGGTCCGGTCGGCTTAGATAAAATGCTGGTCGATGATATTGGTGTATGTATTTAGCTTCTATATCTTTTAAAATATATAAAATATAAAGATTTAAAACAAAATATGTTAATTATGACATTATTATGTTAATTGATATTTTCAGGATGTCACTGTTACTAATGATGGCGCAACTATTTTACGCTTGTTAGAAGTTGAACATCCAGCTGCACGAGTTCTAGTTGAATTAGCTCAGTTACAAGATGAGGAGGTTGGAGATGGTACTACTTCAGTAGTAAGTGATTCATTTATATTTGTGTATTTAATGAAAAATTTACAATTAAATATATATTTAATATAAAATGCGTTATTTTAGAATATAGAATTTTATTTACACTTCAGTATAATATATACAAGCCAAGAAGGGGACTTGGTTTACAGAAATACTTATTCACACTCACACCTCTCCCACTTTTATCTTACAATTGCAAACCTAAACTATTACTATTCATTCTCTTTAACCTATACATAATCTCTATATCACAGTCTATTATTATTGTCCATATCCCATTTCTTATTTCCCTTTATTTCTATATAGTATTTCTCTATCTTTACCTCCCTATTCTCCCTTATATTCTTTAACTGTACGTCTCATCCTATCCTTTTTATTTTTTATTGGTCTCATTGCAATGCATTTCCTTAACTTATAAATAGATAATAAATTACCTAAATAACTAATTATAACTAACTATAATATACTACACTGCAATCTTATGCTCACAGCCTTGTGTCTTATAAAATACTCATTCCTTCTTTACATTATCTTTATCTTTATAATAGTCTATTTATCTTTTCCTTCCTCTTTCCTTTTTTTTTTATTATTTCCTTTTATTTATCCTTTCATAATTTTAGTTTTTCCTTTAAGTTCATTCAAAAATCTTCTATCCATAAATTCCTTAAAATCTCCTTATCCTTCCCTGATTCTTCAAAACTATCTCTTGTCTCCTCGCATTCTTTACCAATGCTCTCTCAACTGCTCAATTCTTTACTAATGCTCCAGGTTATCCTCGCTTTCATCACAGAAAAGACATCCTCCCTCCTCTATTCCTAGTTAATATTTATTTTTCTCTTCTAAATTATCGCATCTTAATTTAAATAACGCTCTTCTCTCTTCCATTCCATATTCTTCATTCTCAAATAATTTGGCATTCTATTCTCCATCTCCATCTCTTATCTCTTTGTATCTTTTATTATACCTGTCTATTCTTTTTCTTTCCCATTGTCTCTGTAAATCCCTTTCCCTATTTATTAAATCTTTTTCAAAACTTTCCCATGTCTCATTACTTCCCTAGATTGAATTCTTCATCCTATTATAATAAATAATAACCCTCTCTTTCCATATCATATCTATCGTTCCATCATAACTTTGTTTTTCTTCCCAGCACTCCCTGACTAAATTACCTGTGTTTCCAGATTTAATCTTTTCCTCGTATTTTCTTGCCCTCAAACCTCATCCTACTTTGAGCTTATCCATTCCCAACTCCCTCATAATTACATATCTTGGGGTGCAGAAATATAATTTGAAAATCCACCTGCCGTAGTTTAACATTATTTTTTCTAGTTCATCTTTTTCCTCCCAGCCCCATAATTCCATTCCATATGCCATTATACTTTGTACCAGATATTTAAATAGCATCCATCTTCTATTAAAATCTGCATAGCTTTTCCCCTAAGCCTCTAAGCCACCTTTCTTGCTACCATTTTTCCTTTTCTATTTAATATGCCTTTTATAAACCTCTTTCTTATCTAAATTAAAACCCAAATATTTAAATTCCTACACCTCCTCTAGTTCCCTTTTCCATTTCTCTTTCCTTTTTCTCTCCCTCCCTCCAAACACCATTTTCGTCTTTTCTATGCACAGCTCCAGTTTCCTCCCCTCCAAAAAATTTTTTAATGTGTTCATCATATCCTGTAATGCCTCTCTATTATACGCTAAAACTAAGTCATCCATATATGCTAATGACCCTATCCTATTCTAATCTAACTCCTCCTATTTCTCTTTTCTCTAATTTATTATCTATGTCCACAATACATAAATTGAACAACAATAGACTTATCACATAGTCCTGCTTTACTCTTTTCAGCGTTCTGAATTGTTGCATATATCCTTGCTTCGTCCTTATCTTCACCTCCATTTCCTCATACATCTTCTCTGTCTTCTTTACCAAATATTCGTTTACACTCTTGCCTCTAAAAGTCTCCCATAATTTGTCCCTATCCACCTTATCAAAGGCAGCTTTTTTAAATCCGCAAATCATCATATATATTTTTTTCCTTCCTTCTTCCTGATTTCTTTCCCTCTGCAAATGCGTCAGTATGAAAATATTATCCGTTGTTGATCTTCCTCTTTTAAATCCAATTTGACTTTCCGGAATCGTACCTTTGTTTCCACCTCCTTTTCTAGTCTATATCTTATTATTTCTGCATGTATTTTATACACTACGAGATATCCTTGTAATTTGTTACTTTTCCTCGTCTCCTCTTTTGTATAGAGAGACAATTATACTTTCCTTCCAATCTTGTGGCATCTTGCCTGTACTCCACACTTTTTCTAATTCCACTAGCCTCTTCCGTAAATTTTCACCTGCATATATTCAGACTTACATAGACACGCCTATTCCTGCCTTTTTCTTCATCTTGCTTAAAAATGCGTTATTTTATATTTGAAGGTCATAGTAGCAGCTGAGCTTTTAAAAAATGCAGATGAACTTGTGAAACAGAAGATACATCCAACTTCAGTCATTAGTGGCTACAGACTTGCCTGCAAGTAAATATCTCACTTAATTTTTTTTACCTTTTTATTTTTATAAACTATTTTATTTTTTATATAAATTAATTGATTAATGTTAATTAATTAAATTATTAACAAAAAGATATTGGATATTTATTAAGAGGAAAAAAGAAATTGTAATTTATATAACTTACACACGAAATCAATTTCAGAGAAGCATGCAAATACATTCAAGAACACCTTACTGTCAGTGTGGACGAACTTGGAAGAGATTGCTTAGTTAATGTTGCAAAAACATCTATGTCAAGCAAAATTATTGGAGCGTATCCTTTTGTTATTTGCAGTCCTCGTTTGCAATTTGTTTTCGATATTTGGTAAAAACAATAATTTAAAATATTTTCTGTAACTAATAATTAGTGATGCCAATTTCTTTGGCAATATGGTAGTTGACGCTGCTAATGCGATAAAAATTAGCGATGGCAAAGGAGGATTTTTATATCCTGTTAAAGCAGTCAATGTTTTAAAAGCACACGGAAAAAGTGTTCGAGAATCGATTTTGGTTCAAGGATATGCTTTGAATTGCACCGTCGCATCTCAAGCAATGCCGAAGAGAATAACAAATGCAAAAATCGCATGTCTAGACTTTTCGTTGCAGAAAGCAAAAATGAAGTTGGGCGTCGAAGTACTTATTACAGATCCAGAAAAACTCGAAGCTGTTCGTCAACGTGAGGCAGATATTACCAAGGAACGTATTCAGAAGATTCTTGCTGTTGGAACTAATGTCATTCTTTTATCTGGTGGCATTGACGATTTATGCTTAAAGGTATAGTCATATATTTTAAGTGATAAGCTCTACAGTGCAATATATTTATTTTCTTTCCATAGTATTTCGTAGAGACTAAAACTATGGCAGTGCGCAGATGCAAAAAAGCTGATCTGAAAAGAATCGCTAAAGCTACAGGCGCACAATTTCTAACTTCACTGACCAATATGGAAGGAGAGGAGAGTTTTGATGCCAGTTTCTTGGGGGAGGCTGCCGAAGTAGTGCAAGAGATGATATGTGATGACGAACTTATTTTGATCAAAGGGTACATATTTTGCTATTAATATAGTGCAATTAATTCTATAATTTTACAATTCAAATCAAGCATTGATCTTTTTTGAGAGTTTCATAATATTACGAAAATAACAAAAAACATGATTTCTTTTTTATTTCAAGGCCAAAAGCACGCACAGCGAGCTCTATTATTTTACGCGGACCAAACGATTATTACTGTGACGAAATGGAACGTTCTATACATGACGCGTTATGCGTCGTCAAGAGAGTCTTGGAAAGCAAGAGCGTCGTAGCAGGAGGAGGTTGCGTGGAGGCTGCACTCTCAATATATTTAGAAAACTTCGCAACATCATTGGTATCATTAAATTTTTTCCAATCAGTTTCTTTTCTTTTCTTTTAAGATATTTATATATTTTTATATTACAGAGCTCCCGAGAACAATTGGCTATAGCGGAATTTGCTCGATCTTTACTAATTATACCAAAAACATTAGCCGTAAACGCTGCACAAGATGCAACCGATCTTGTCGCCAAGCTCCGAGCCTATCATAATTCCAGTATAACAAAACCAGATCTTGTTGACTTGAAGTGGTAAGTTTGTCTTCTTTTTTTTAGTTTGTCATGCAAAATAAAAAATTAAAATGAATTATATTTATATTTCTGTAGGGTAGGTCTTGATTTACTCGTGGGAAGTATAAGAGATAACAAAAAAGCAGGCGTGTTAGAACCAGCCATTTCAAAAATTAAATCTTTAAAATTTGCCACTGAAGCAGCCATAACCATCCTTCGAATCGATGATATGATTAAACTAGATCCCGAGCGTTCGAAAACTAAATCTTATCAAGACGCCATGGAAGCCGGTGAATTGGAAGATTAATATCAAAATGTGCATTTACATATTATGTTGAATATAATGCGTTTATACGAAAGAAATGTAAAAGATTTGTAAATGTTTCATTGCGTATATAAATATCACACAATAATAAAGATTTAAAATCTTGCTGCTCGTATATTGCATGTAGAACTTCAATTTGCGCACGTATAAAATGCCGATAAAGCTTAAGAAATAAAATATTAAATATTAATAAAAAATAATAAAATATTAAAAAGTTTAAGAAATAAAGTTATTTCTTCATTATTATTTATTAATATTATTTCATAATATAAATATAAATGTTACACACAACATGATTGGAAGCTTGTAAGAAACAGTGGAAATTATATCCTGTGATTCTACTTATAGCAAGACAAATTTATAAACCAATTAAAATAAGTAATCTATATCTATAATAACCTAATCTAATCTCTCTCTGCTTGTGTCCGAGCGTGATTTCTCTCATATGCCTGTGCGCATACTGATTGTACACAAGTTTATATGAGATCTATAGTTTAACGATTCTGAAACGTTTGTTAGAGAAGTTCTCTTGGCAAAGATTCTCAGCGTTTGCCATTGCCTCCAGAGAGGATACGAGCATATAATGAAAATATTTTTTTTTTAATGCCGCCGAGAATCGAATCCGGGATCTCTAGCATTGCAAACCAGTGTGCTGGTTGCTTTGCCGCTCCCATATAATGTTACACTGATTACATTAATATCATAACAAAATATGATGATTTGTGTTAAAAAGAATGTAGGAAAAAATATGTAGGAGAAATGTTTAATTTTGTATTTATTACTAAAACTAGGATATTTTTAAACTTACATTTCTTTGAGTTATATGGAAAGTTTTGTAGTTAACCATAGTATTTACAGTATCGTGAAAATGTATTTCATATTGTGTATGCTAATTATACCAATCTTATTCAAAGGTCTGTAATTTAACAATCAGTATGATTAAAGCATATGTATTATGCACGTATATTATAAATTCATTTCAGATAAAAATATAAAATATTATTATATAAATATATAATAATATGTAATATATACTATTATATAAATAATAATCAATATTAAATTTGTGTCACTCTTCATAAAATTGTGTTTAACATACAAATCCTACATGCGGTAATAAAAAAATGTGAATATTTTGTTATAGAATTTAAAGTAATAAGTTTTAAGTTTAGACATTGAGTATTTTCCAGTAAAAACAATAAATCATTTCATTCTTGTTTAATGTTGATAAACAACAGGGATATAATGATTCATTATGTTACTCTGTCCTTGCTGGAAAATACCTATTTTCTAGCATCACGTCTGTGTAAAAGAATAATTATAAAGAACGCTTCTATTAACTTATAAATTATTATCTGATATATGTATCTGACAGTTCATTAATGGAAAATAATGGAGAATAACAGTTTTAAGTATTATATGATATGTATGTTTAGTAGGTATGTCAATATCGTTTATAAATGATATTACATATAAACGATATTTATTTTTCTCAATAAACATGATACGTTAAATAGAAGTTATTTACAATATATTTGTTACATCGTGATAGTTAACTAATTTTAAACTTAATGACACATTATGAAATCATTTTTTACAATCATATTTTAATGATTTGTTTTGTCTTGATTATATATGCTTATTTACAATGTAAACTCATCATCTTATTGCCAAATTTTAATAACAAATATTTAGTCCATTAAAATATATATTGTTTGTGTTTTTGTAACATTATTGTACATCATAAGATAGATATACAAGTACAACAATAATATTATCAAATAATTTTCTTTAATAATTTATAGTACACACTACTTTCTTTCCGAAAAGTTCGTATGTTAAAATTTTATTGAGTTACTCATCCACTTGATATCTTGTTAATAAATTTTTTAATATATTTGAAGAAAGATACAAACAAGATATAATAGCAATTTTAATCAGTATGATTTCAAATGATATAAATGAATTAAATTATAAAAAAAAATTTACAAAAATTCAATAGCTTTTTGAGCTTTTGCTTTTTCCATACATATATGAATAGAAAATATATTTTTCCTGATAATACATAAAATTATTATTCAAATACTTAAATTGACTTTTCCATTAATAACTGCTTGAATTATAAATAAATGTGTATATAAGTACTATAAATAAATTCCCGAAAAAATTAGTTCTTGAATATTATATATTGAAAATCTAGAAATATCTAATTGCGTTAATATTGTATTAAATATTTTTAAATAAAAATCGATATATAATTATATCAAAATTTATAAATGTCACGTCAAGAGTGTACCTGTAGTTTTGGACCTTTTGCAATGTATAGATTTAAGTTATTGATACATATGTTGTAAAATATTCTTTAGTTATTTACTATGTTTATATACAAACCCTGTTCGGATTGATGAATAATGTAAGACATAATCAATTTCTAAATACAAAAATTTAATATAATTAAGAATTTATTTAAATAAAAAGCAGTCAATGATGTGTATGTGTGTGGAAAACGGAATGCAATGTGATTAATATTCACAATAACTAATATTCATTATGCATCTTTCCAAGACAGGGGATCCAAACAAATAAATAATCATCAGATATTTCCTCATTTCTCACAAACCATCCTGTGTTTAAAATCAACGAATTTCATTAAATTAAAACTTTTCAATTTAAGATAATTTCGGATTAATTTCGATTTATTCATGAAAAATGTGAATGTTATTTTGATATTGTATGTATAATTGTTAACGTCCTTTCTTTATCGAGAAAGATACGCGAAGTTTTATAATTGAGAGTATAAACCTTTACAATGCAGGATTTTCGAATTTTGGTCCTTTTGTGACTATAATCTCAGCATATGAATATTCTTGATTGAGTTCTAATACTTGGAACTTTTTCAAGACTAATAATGTATAAAACTTTTGTGCAACCTGTAAAGACAGAATTATTATTTTTTTTTAAATATCAGAGAGATAAATATATTGGCTATGTTCAGTAGAAAAAACAGCTTTACAACGGTTATGAGATTCTGCAATATGGTTGATTTATACACTTATATTCAATGAAAGAATAAGAGTAAAAATAAGACTAATTATATCTAAAAATTTGACAACAGTCGCAAAACTTTTTCTGTTAAACGCAGCCATAGGATATAGTTTTCCAAAAGACCAACCTGTTTGCGATTATTTTTAAATGCCATCTCCGATAGTGTTAATTTATCTTTGGTATCGAGTTTGCTTTTAATAACATGATACATATGCGCCGCTCTCTTGTTAAGAACGCGTTCTTCAAACTGTTCATAAGTTTCATCCATTTGTTGTTCTTCTTGCTGAAAAACATATAATATTGTAAACAATTAATTAATGTTTTTTATAGATTTAAAAAAATTTCCACTAAAACTTAATAAAACTAATAGATACGTGTACAAAATAAAAACTTTATATTATTTATATAAATACATAATAAAATAATTTTTTAAATAATATTAAAGTATATTACAGGTCCCACGGATGGCGGAAACTCGTAATCCTCGTGGTTCCACGGCGTGGCTGGTCCTCTTTCGGAAATTGCACCAGGCGTATGGGCTGGAGGATGTTGTTCGTCATAACCCATATACGAAACTTGTGGTTGTGCCTGTTGAAATCGTACAGCATTAATAAAAGTTTCTATATTAAATGTACAAGCGTTCTCTAGATTTATAAGAAAGCATTGAATGATTGCAAAGCAAGGACGTATTAGTTTTTCAAATGCATTTATCATAAAATAAAAATTTCTCTATTTACTTGGTCGTAACCCATATTTTCCATCTGTGGCATATCGGATGTTTGTACAGTGGCGGCTTCTTCTTGTGCCGATGTTGATGGCACTTGCTCTTCGTGTGTGCCAAGTATCGAGCTAACTTCAGCTGGTGCGATTTGCGGTATTTCCGAGCCAAGCAAAGGCGTTTCGGTAGTTGATGGTACAATAACTGATGGTTCGCCAGAAGGCACAATGCTGCTTATGTCAGAAACCGATGGTTCTACTGGTAAAGATACTTCGGATGGCATAGATGATTCTGAAGAAAGATTCTGTGCAATTATGTTTGGAATTTCTGATTCATTTGGTTGATTGATCTCTACTGGAGTTGGTTGAGCTGGTTGAGGAGGTTGCCTTATCTAAACATAGTAATAATATTTATATTTATTTTATTAATTATAATATTCTAATAAAATTTTGCCAACTTTTTTATTTTTAAAGAAAAGAATCTATCTTTCTCCCTTTTATTATGATTTTTATAATGACTAACTTCATCATCCTGCGGTGCTTTCCGTTTTCGTCCTGTACGTTTATTGAGGAGACTTTGTTCAAAAGAAGTTACTTCTGCTTCTGGAGCATCTCTCATTTGTTCTAAGGACATTCCATCTTCGTCAGTTCCAAGTCGCCCGAAGTCTTCATGATCGTAAGACTTGCTGGTCAGATGTCTCTGATAATTCTGTTTAATAATAATTAAAATGAAATATTTATTATATAATTATTATTTCAAAACTTGTTATTCAAACAATCATAGAAATGTTAAATATTATTACTTTAAATAGAACACGAGCTGGGATAGGCCTTCCTGGCAAAGCAAAGAGCTTCTCTACGCCACCTGTTTCTTTCCAATGCATTAATCTTTTCGTAGGTGGTGCCAAATCCAATGTCGTGATAATATCGCTAGTATCAGATAGCTGCGCTTTCATTTCTTCACCAGAAATATTTTTTACTTCATCGACAATGAGTTTACGTTTGCGTTTGGCTTTCGTGAATCCTAGAAAAAGTGATGATTTTTTTGTTAATTACGAGACATAAATATGTATGTCAATGTTAAAATTTAAAAAATTTACCCTTTAAAGCAGATGCATCAATTGGAGCTAGCGCGAAGCTTTCTTCCTCATCGTGTAGTAATGTAGTTTGATCTTGCATAGGTGGCGGTTCTTCTATGTTATCAATGGCATGTTCTTCTGGTATAACTGGTGGGGCTGGTGTAAAGCGCCGACTGGCAACGCTAATTCTTCCTTCAATTTCCTCTCCAACTGCGGCTGGTGTAGCTGGTCTAGAGCCGTCAGAGCTGTGCATAATGTATTCAATGTATTAATATAATTTTAAAGTTGTATATAGCAAAGTATACAAACAAGAATGAAAGCAATATTAAACTAAGAAAAAACAATTACAAGTAATAAAGATTAAAACATAATCAATTGGTTTAGCTAATAAATATTTTTATCGTCAGAAAGCAAACATATAAATTTTGATTTAAGATTGTAAATAAAGTTTGGTTATTGAATAGATTAAATAAATATTTATGTTCTATTAATAATGCTTCAACTATTACTGCTTTTTTTCTTTTTTAATTGCATATTTTAGAATTTTATTATTATAATTTTTAAAAAATGATAAATACCTCATGCCTCCCATTGGAGAAGCTGGTCCACCAAAGTGATCACCCATATCTTCATCAGACTCATCGTGCACAGAAGCAGCAGTTCCAGTAACTGTTCCTGCTTCCTGTTGTTCATTTATCGAACTAACCTCAGGTATAGGTACTTCACCCATTGGAGCTTCATCAAATAAACCACCTTCAAACAGACCTCCCGCTAAAACATTAATAATAATTATAAAAGATCATTGGATCTAATTATAAAAAGAATATTAATTATTTGACCATACATATGATATCTTGACCAAGGTGACCACCAAAACCATCGTCTCTAATGGGTGTATCTATGTCCATGGGTTGTGTTGTGGTCGATGTTCCTGCAACTGGCTCTTTTTCCTTTTGTTCCAATGCCGCCTCTATTCCTGGACCATCACTAAATAACATGTGACTCTAAAATTAAATTACAATTAATATTTTAAAATGTCATTATTTTTTAAAAATATCAAAAACTGATTCATTTATTTTTAGCTTATTTAACAAAAATTGAACAAATTTTTAAAACATTTTTTAAAGTTTTTATATACATATATGATAATTGTACATACATTATACTATTTTTATATATATATATGATAATGAACAAAGAACTATGGATTGACTGATTACATTTTATAAATGTTTTACAAGAACTTTTATATACTTTTCATAATATTTTTATATTTAAAGATTGTTTAGATTTGTAATATTTATATTATTCTAAATCATATAATCACTTCTTCAAAAATGTGTGAAATATTTAATTTTACTCATTACTTATTTAGTACAATGATTGAAAGTACTAAATAAGTAAAATTAAAAAGAACAAATATGATATATATATTACCTGATCTAAAGAAGGTTCCATGCCACTGCCATGTCGTAGTAACTCTGGTGGCTCAGCATCAAAACTCATGTCTCCAAAGCCCTGATCATGTGTAACTAAAGACAGACTGCCATAATCTTCCCTCATTGTTATTTCTTCTGCTCTAGATTGATTCAAACTAAACTGAGCTTCTATATCAACATCTCTGAAAACAAAATTTATATAAAATATTTAAAAATATTGTTAGGTCTATGGTACACAAAAAATATTTATGCAATATAAGCAGATAAGATTGCAGTAGAAATCATAAGGCCATAACATAAGCAATAGCAAATTCAACATGTTAATTTCCTTACTGTTTATATAATATTTTACTGCTGAAATATTTTATATGCCATGTGTCATACATGTGTGTGTGTGTGTGTATGTGTGTGTGTATAAAAGATTAAAAATTGAATTGTTTTGATATAAACATAAATATCTTTGCAAAGAAAATTTTATTTATCATATATTAAAAAAATATTATTACATAGTTCTTACAAAAGCTTGATTATCTTACTTGAGCTCGGGCATAGCAGTATCAAAATCATGAAACACTTCTGGCAAGGTGATAGCCGTTACAGCTGCCTCTCTGTGTTCCTCAGGTAGATCTACCATTCCAGGCCTAAAGGCCATTTTAATCTTCACGAAAGCTTCATTGCAATCAGCCAATAAGTACTTAGCTTTCCTTGAATAGATTCGTACTACTCCCAATAATAGATGACCAGATGTTCTTAAAGCCATTTTAACCTATTAGAAATATCATAAACAGAATTTAATGATATATCAGAGAATTTTGTCAGATCTGGTCAATAAGATAATGTTTACCTTTGGTTGTAATATACCATCCACTGATTTTTCTATATTTGTCTCAAATACATGTGCCTTCGTTAATTTCTTATCCCAATGAGCAGCCAACCATATACGGGCCAAAGGCCCTTTTTTGGCCAATACAAAATGTGCATAAAACATGATTCTTAGATTCTTCTAGTGTTGATCTGTAAAAAGATAGAATTAATAAATTAATTAAATCAAACTTTCAGTTCAAGCGCAAACGAAATACAATTAGAGAAAAAGGAAACATTTAATAAATGCCATCCTGCCTAATTCATCAGTGAAGTGTTTCTCTTTGAGAGTAAAATGTTGCATTTGATATGAAGTAATATGAAGAAATTCAGTACTAGACAATGATGTTGCATGTCAAATGGCATGCAATCTAACCCATAAATATATATAAAAAGTCAACAATGAATATTGCTCGATTTATGAAAATATAAACATCAATGCACAAGATGGCGTTTCTGTCTACAGTTTTGGCGGTTACAAGGTAACGTCAAACCCGTTAAACTCTTGATACTAGTTCTTCGTTATAATATACACAGCGACTCACCGAAATACCGTCCGTTAGGCCGCGCAGAACCGTGACATATTTCGCATAGAAAACAACCTCAATCGCGAAAATGTTTCAAATCAACACATGTAACACATACGGTACGTTCTCAGCCCGACGCGTACTCGAAAGGAAACTCATCACGATTATGCGTGCCCACTTATACCAACCTGTTATGCCTAGTTAAGACTAGGCGTAATTAGAATCCCTAGAAAAACAGAGTCTGACTAGAGACATTGACGAGATACGTGATTTATTTAGAAAATGAGCGTCGTAGCGTCAAATGAAAACTCAGCCTTAAGAAATTTAATCTAGTTTCGTAATATTCGACTCTTGAAATAAAAATGTTATTGACATGAAAATTTTTTAATTTAAATTTGTTTTTAGTCAAATATTTATATTTTTGATTTTGAATAAACGCGAAATTTATTCGTATATATTAATAGAATTATTATTATTATTAATGATAATTATTTATATTAATGTTTAGTCAATTTTATTAATATGATGATCTCTTTGTGACACATTCGTGTTTCGCGCATCATATAAAAGCATAAAATCTTATGTTTATTGCCGGCGATATTAGTCGGCAGCAAAAAGAAGTATTTCTCCTTTGTCGATTTCTGACTTGAAGCCAGAATATTGGCTAGGAGCAGCGAAAGGTGAGTTCAATCTGACCAGAAGAAAGTAGAGAATCTCTACGAGCCCAATAAGCAGAATGTCTAAAATCGATGCATAAAACAACTTTAAGATATCTTTCAAAATTCTTTATGAAATATCTTAAAGATGAAATATCTTAAAGATAAATCTTTATTGATATATTTTAAATAAAAAAAAAATTAAAAGAGTTATTTAGTATTCATTATTTTAAATAACTTCACTTCTGACTTATTTCTTATTTAATATTTTATATAAGTTTCCGGGAACTATTTTATATTTTTTATTTTAAATAAGTTGTATCTGTTTTTTTACAGATTCCTACGATTTTATTTTGAATAAATTTCTGGAACTTATTTTATATTTTTTATTTTAAATAATTCGTATATGTGTTATTTTATCGATCTATCATAAGTTTAAAGAAGTAAGTTTAAAGAATTTTCTGAAATATAAAAATAATTTACATTAATAGTAGTAAATTGCATTAATAGTAGTCTTAAATTAATTTATTAACTGAAAATTAAATAATGATTAACAAGATATTTAGTACTTTTAGTCACACAAAGTTGTATTTAACATAATTTGTTTCACGATTTAAGGAAATTTGTCTTTATATAAAGAACATACATATCTAGAATATTTTATCAATCTTTATTTAAATATGAATCATTAAAAAGAATAATGAAATTGAGATATAATGTTGGAATATCTCACGTGAATAATTACTAATTACGTTTAAAAGAACCATGCAAATAATATAAGATTGAACAGAAATGTTTCAGGGGTGCCAAAAACAAAGCGTGAAATGTAAAATCACGTAAAATACAAATAATTTAATAAACCGTGAATCTTTTTCATACGCGACAGTTGGATATTCAAACGGCATATAGTGAGGCGGAGCGCCGGGCGAAGAGTGAGGGGGGGAGCGTATCACGTGCAAACAGGGTGGGGGAGCGTGTCGCGCGGCGTGGTGGTTGACTACGTCATCACTTCGGCATTCGCTCAGCGTTCTCGGAAAGAGGTGGACGTGTTTTACGAGTCGCTCTGTGTGTCGCATATTAATTATTGAAAATTAGATTTACGAACGCGAATATGGTTGCCTAAAATTAAGGAGTATATTAAGGATTAATAGGTTTTGTTGCATGGATTTTGCTTTATTTCTTCTCTCTATTGTTAGATTTCTTATTGTTAGATTCATTACGCACTCATGAATATTTTAGATATTTCATGTGTTCTCACATATACAATATAAAAATGAGATTTTTATTGTTAGATATTTCAAATAATGACTTTTTATCACTTTGAATCGTATAATTCATTTTCGTTACTTCGCATTCTTAATACGAGAAAAATAAGATAAATTATATTTAAATTATATCCCCGATGAAAATAAAAGTCAGAGAAAAAATCGAATGTAATGGAGGAGTAGCAGAAGCGTGACGAAACTTTTAGAAGGCGAAAATTAGAACGATGAAATGTAAAAGAAACATTTACGCTTCTTTTACATTTTGATATTTCAATTTTCATCTTCTAGAAGTTTATGCTTCTGTTACTCTCTCCTTACATTCGACTTACGCTCTGATTTTTAATTTCATCAGGGAAATAGTATGTTCTTCGGTATATCACAATATAATTATGATATCACATTAAACAATTCACGCCGCTAAACATATAAGAAAGTGTTTTATTAATCGGAGAACATTAAAAATGTAAAGAATTTGTTATTTTACTTCGTAATATACGTTGTATATAATATTTGAACAGTTAGACGGTTGGCGCGTGACCTTGGAGTGGAGATGGCACGGGGTGGCACAGAGCGCGTCATGTTTACGCGTAGTTACGGCGCAGTCATTCTCAGAAATTCGTACAGGCAGGTAATTGTGTCGTATGCGACTCTTTTTCACATTATTTTTTGAAATCTTATCGTGAAGAATGCCAAATATAACGTTGTACTTTATGAATAATTAATCATACTAGTAATCGTTATGTGAATAAAATACAACATTTCGTATTATATCTAACATTTTTTGCGATTATTATATGTTTCAAAAAGAAATATGAAGAAGAGTGGCATGCGACTGGTTACTTGTCTGTATAAACGGTACATGAATCATAAAGAAGCAATGTTAATATAAATCTCATGCAAATAACGTAATTTCTATTTTCACAATTAATATCTATAATTTAATAATTTAATAAATTTTTTGTGCATCTTTTGTTGTATCCATTTAAAAATTAAACGTAACTTTGAAACTATTTATTGATAATAAAAAAAATAATTTTCTTTTTTATTAATCTCTAGCTCATTTCATTGAGCTCTAATCATATCTTACAGACATCATCTATAAATAAAAGATTCAACTCGTTTATTTGTTCTGAATTTATTTCGCAATGATAAGGATTGTAGACGTGTTTGATATTCATTTCTAAAAGTTAATCGATTGCATAGTAATTGCATAGTAATAACTATATATTACATTTTTCAGATTATATCTTCCCTCTCACGGGTACGACCTTGGTGGTGGGAGGGCTTAGTACCCAGAGGATATTTACATGAAAAGAACGGTTTTTCTCAAGTATATAAAAATTTTCGGATCTATCTGAATGATATATCTAAATAAATTTTTAGATATTGAGTAAAATCATTCTCTTCGTGTAAAATCCAACGGGGAAGCTAACGTACCCTCGTCGCCGATTTACTTGAAAATGAACGAACCGCAGCCGGTTCGTCGCGTCGCGCGTTTGCTTCGGGAGTGCTGGTCAAGTTATCGGACTCGGTTATAGTCCGCGCGCGATTATAGTATATTATTCGCGAGAGTTTTACGCGAGTGTCCTGTGCGAGAGGATGTCAACCCTATTCTGAGAGGAGGAGGAGGTTTGGGAGAGAGACATCAGGCACCGGCGGAGCAACCTTGCGGTAAATATTATTTTTTATTTATGTAACATCAGTATTTTTCTTCTGTTAAATTTATTCTTAAGTTTCATTTTAATGATTTAAAAATGATAATTAGAATAAAATTATTTTAAAATTATTTTAAAATTTTATAAATATATATTTTTAAG
>NW_017259243.1:3777887-3783438 GCF_001594045.1 Atta colombica | reverse complement strand
TGTGTGTGTGTGTGTGTGTGTGTGTGTGTGTGTGTGTGTGTGTGTGTGTGTATGTATACATATACATATACATATAAACTGTTTTCTAAGAAATGTCTCCTTTTTTTTCGCACTTATTTAAATACATCTTACTAATGAAATGATAAATGAAAAATTTTAATGTAGAGCATATGATTTATTAATTTCGCTTTTTTGTAAAAGACATTTTACGTTCATTAATTATTATTATTTATCTCATTGCACTTACTTCAGCCTAATTTTTTATAACTTATCTATATGTAGTAACTGGATTTTATACCAATTAAAGTAGTAATACATGATGTAAGATCCAAAATATACATTTTATCAAGGAATATAAAAATTTTATCTTATAACTATTTTAAAATTGTCTTCAGAGTTTTGCATGACTTAAAATACTTAATTTTGAAATAATAAATTATTCAAAAAATGATTTTAATAATATACAAAATACGATAGAGATATATTTATCGAAGTGAGGGAAAATTATCTCTTTCGGATCTTACATCATTCATCTAAATTTCTCATGTTTGCATTTTGAGATGAAATTCAGCAATGAATCGTTCGAATCGTTAAAAATGGACCTTGAATTTTATCGGATGATAATCGATTTAGTAATTTTCAGTCATTTATTTAAAAATTTTTTTTTAAGTTTATTTTTATTACATATTAAGTTTTTTTTTATTACATTATAAAATTTACATTAAGAAATTTAATTTAATTTCGTAATATTCGAGACTTTTCAAATAAAAACGTTATTGATATAAAGATTTTTTAATTTAGATTTATTTTTAATCGAATATTTAAATTTTTTATTTTGAATAAATGCGAATAGGAAATAAACGCGAAATATTATATTAATAGAATTATTATTATTATTATTGTTATTATTATTATTAATGATAATTGTTTATATTAATATTTAATCAATTTTATTAATATGATAGCCCCTTCGCGACGCGTTCGTGTTTCGCGCATCATATTATACAAAAGCGTAAAGTCTTATGCTTATTGCCGAAGAAATTAGTCGGCAACAGTCGGCAACAAAAAAGAAATATTTCTCCTTGTTGTCGATTCCTGACTTATGAAACCAGAATATTGGCCAGGAGCAACGAAAGGTGAGTTCAATCTGGCCAGAAGAAAGAAGAGAATCTCTATGAGACCAATGAGCAGAATATTTAAAATCGAAGATCGAACACGTAAGACAACTTTAAGATGGCTTTTAAAATTCTTTATGAAATATGTTAAAGATATTTCTTAAAGAATTCTTAAAGATATCTTAAAGTTGTCTTATGCATCAATTTTAGACATTCTGCTCATTGAGAAGTAAATTGGTGTGTAATACCAATCTAAGTTAAAAGGTAAACTGAATATTCGGGAGGGTAATTTGCTCGCAAATTGCGAGTTCTTATATTTTTTGAGAGTTATTTAAAATACAAAAAAAAGAAAAACAACAAATAACAGGACTAATGAGAAACAGCGCGGATAAGCAAGCACAAGTTTGGTAGATCAAAAAAAAACCTGCTAAATTATTTGCGCTAACTCTTATCAGCCTTGTTATTTGTTAATTCTTTTTATATTTTAAAGATTGAAAAGCTTGTTTTAATTATATTATTGCTTATTGCTTATTTATTATTAATATGATCACAACTCGGTAAAAAATTTTTTATACATGAATATATGTATAAATATGTATAAACATACATAAATATTCATAAACATGTATAATCGTATATGAAATATGTCCATACATATTCATACATTTCTTTTTCTTTTGTAAAATTATTTTTTAGTGTAATAGAAATAATAATAGTAATAAAAAACGTTAAAAATAATTAAAAGGATTATTTTCGCATTGTTCGTTTAAGAAAAAAACAAGTTTATTGAAAATGTATAAAGAAATGTTCATACACAATTATGCGTAATTTTATATATAATTATACATAAATAATTTTCTTTAAACTTAATTTTTTTCTAAAACAAACGGTACTTATAAAAATTACCCTTTTTTAAATGTTTTCATATTACTATTATTATTTCTATTACAATACACTAAAAAGTTACAAAAGAAAGAAGGATATATGAACATGTATAGATATTTCATAGATGATTGCATGTTTACAAATATTTATATATGTTTCTACATATTTATACATATTCATGTATAAAAAATTTTTTACCGGGAATTAAGTTATCCTACTGAGTTTATTAGTACGCGGATATGGTTAGAAATTAGCTGCGTTCAGCAGAGAAAACAGCTTTGCAACTGTTGTAAAATTCTTCTATGTCTTTGGCTTGTATATTTAAATCCATAAGGAATCAAAAGCAAGAATCAATCGTATTAAAGAATTTTATAATAGTCGAAAATTTATTTTCTTTGCAGTTATTAACGTATTATATTTGCAGTGTTATTGCACATTTATGATGTAATGGAGAAATACACGGGTGTAGGTAGATAACTGCGAATAGGCACGAATAAATGAAAATACGGGTAGGTAGGATAAATATGGAGTAGGTAGGAACTATATAGGTAGGATGATAAATATAGACAGATAGGATTACACATATCATACGTACATACTTGATAATTGGAAATGAGGGATTAAAAATTGAATAAAATTTTTAATTAATTTTAAGTTTTATTTAATTATCAGCATCTCGTTCTAATTATCGAATATGAAAATGAATCAAATTAATTTCAAATTTTATTAAATTTTCAGCTATCCTGAAATTAAACTTTTTGGTAAAATTCTATATACATGTACAAATTACGTAACGCGTTAATATTGTAATTAACTTTATTGTAAATAAATGTATGTATAATATATAGATACGTAATCTATATCCAGATGAATGCTATAATCATACTTACTTTTGCAATTTGCACAACGATTACCCAGGAAAAAATATTACATATATGGACATATTTTACATATAATTATATATGATATATAATTATATATGAAACATTTTTTCCCGGATTATTAATTAATTATACATATACTGGAATATATATACATATATCCGTATTGAATATTTATTCAATACAAATAGCAACATTTATCTTGTCGTAGTAAACCAAATTGTTGCGTAATTGATGTAAATTATACGAAATCGACAAACATATAGTAACAAAAATTGTTTATTGATATTGTTATTGATTTAAAATTTTATAAATATTTAATTTTAAAACTTCTTTTTAATTTATTTTGTATATTAAAAAGTCATTAATAATTTTAAGTAACTTCTTATTAAAAATTTGATGTTTAGAATAATCGTCATTTTTTCTTCGTATTTAATACAAATTAAATAAGTCATAAAGATTAGAGTTTTGACGGCAATGATTAAATATTAACCTCTTACTTGCTTTTCGACATTTATATTATAGAGTTACAAATAATTTAGTGAACAATTATTATTCAAAGATCTCATATTGCAAAGGTCTCATATCACTATCTCTCGCGTCAGATGAATGCCGGTAATTACATATCGATGGAAAGTCGAAATTATTTTCATCATGAAGAATTATTCTTCGTCACTTTTCGTGAAGTCTATTCGCGAAGTCTAGTTTGGAAAAATCTCTTCGGAGATTTTTGTATAGGATTGGAATTAATCCGGGTTTTCTGCAGTTACTACTGTTAGTAATAATTTTGTTAATGAATCAATGACAATTGCTATATATTTTAAAGTCAAATTGCAAAATTAATTTAGTGTATATTTTAGCACAATTTTAGTACAATTTTCGCTTTCTTCGTTTTATTAAATATTTTCCCACTAATAATAATAATATTAGTAATAGTGCTGTCTTAATAATAATAGGAATTTACTATATGATTGAATGGATTTAGTATTATATGATTGAATGGATATATAATTATTATTTGTATAAATTCAAATTATTAAGTAAACAAATTTAAATTTTATACAAATAACTTGCTAATTTTTCGATGATTGTTCTAACAAAAATATGGTTATGAATGTATATATTTAATTTTTTAACTGTTGTTTTAAAATTATTTTTAGGTTTTGGACATCCCGCCATTGCAAAATATTTTTATTTATTAATTTATACACTTTTGTAATTAATGTATACACTTTTCTATGATAAAATACATGTAGATATTATGAAATTATATTTAACAAATATTGATTTTTGTTGATATATAATTTTTTTTTTAAATTCTTTATAGTCTTTTAATAATGTTATCGTGATTACATGAATTAAATTAAAAATGTGTGAATACAAAAAATTCAAGATAAGTCGAATGAGTATTCTTATATTAGCGGGATATTAAATAATTGTAATTTTTAAAAAATAAAAAATTGTTAAATTTTATATAATAAATTTTTCAGTATAAATGTTCTTTAAAATCTCATTATTATTGGGTTTGACCTATCTTGAACAGTTGGTACCCGAGAAACTTTTGTATTTATACATATAAAAAATTACAATAATGCATGTATTTTGTTATTTTTAAATATATTCCTTCGTAACCATTATTCCATGAGAAAATTATTTTATTCGTTTATTTTTAATAAGAGAATATATTTTCTCATGAATTTTAATATTATATTAATGTGATAAAAATGATAATTATAATTGACATACTATCAAAATTATTACTATCGTAAATAGTCTGAAAGATTCGAGATGCACACCCTTCTGTAACAAGATTACTGATATTTGACGGATGCTTAACTTTTCTTTGCAAATGGATCTTGTGAATTTGATGTAAAATCAGAATAGATTAAATTTGTTCTCCACAAAAGATTGTTCTTCTTTGTATCAGACCAACCAGCGTACAAGACGGAGGGACTTTGATATGATGAATATGATGAAATTATTGAGATAGCTATCTTGAACGCGATGAAAGTGCTATTATATATAAATATATTAATGACTTTTTATCCCGATATTATTAAGTTTTTTTTGCAAATTAATAAAAAAAAATAATTCGCTTTTTTTGGGGAATATTAAAAAAGATCCAATTTTTGTCTAAAAGAATGTAAATAAAAGAAACAGTGTTTTTGTAGATTTTGACTTCTTGAATAATATGTGATATGAATAATATGATAAAATTATTAAAAAGTTCGTGGCACTTGGGAAACACCTTGAAAAGTAAGTAAGAATATTGAAATTTGTTCATATATCATATTCATACACAATTTTCAAGGTGTTCCCTATCGATCCTCAACTTTTTATTAATATTATCATATTCAGGAAATCAAAATCTACAAAAAATGCTACATCATTATGGGTAAAAATCGGTCTCTTTTTAACATCTTCTTTTGTGTAATGGTATGTATTTTCGTATAATCGACGTTTTCGTATAATCTCACATTACTAAAATTTTTTAATTATGCTTCTATATTGCTCTTATATTTATTTTATTATATTTTGAACAACATTTATAATTGTATATTGTTTTGTAAATATTGTTTTGTAATTATTATAATTATTATAATTATAACATCAAATTGCATAAAGGATTACAATAAATAATAACATTAAAAAAGCTATTACAATTTTATT
>NW_017259243.1:3771730-3777787 GCF_001594045.1 Atta colombica | reverse complement strand
TATATATACAAAGAAAAGAGGACCGCCGATAAAATTGGCGGAGGTGGTGGAGGGCCTCTATAACTCGTTTTTGTTAAATTATATCTTAAATTGATAATGTTTAAAAAATATATGTTTAAAAAAGTTTGAATTTATTATTATTTATTAATAAATAGAAATCTATAATTATGTTAGTAATTATAGAGACTTTGATACATGCTAGTAATTATGTTTGATAAAAATAGATTGAAAATTTGTATAAACATAATTTCGTAATTTTATAAGAATATTATAAGATAAATATTATAAGACAAAATTCACTAAATTGTTTAAATTTGTTTTCAATTTCGTTTATTAAAATTCAACAATTCAACTTTTATTTATATATAGGAGATGCGAAATTAAAATTTTTTCATTCAGAGACTATTAAATTATCTCTCCTATAGTCGGCATGCTTCTGTCTGAGAATTTAGTACAGCGACATCTACTTTCGACGATTTTATCGATAGTGTCAAAAAATATATATAATCATGTAGTTCCTAAACTGAAAATGAATGTACTGACGGTAGTGTATGGCTGATTTCGATGGTAACAGGAAAAAAACTGATATGGCTATATTTTAGTAAGAACCAACCAATAGTCGAGTATTCCCCTATTACAGTCGAACGACAGGGGATGCTTGATTGTAGTTGGTTGATTCTTACATTCTGATCCGGCTTAAATCCTCAGTGGAAACTAAGCCATAGAAGCAACTTTTTTTAGTGAGTTTTGGAACGCACTCTTGATTTTCTCTCAAAAAGGTTAAGAAATTTTTCTTGAAAATTAAATTCTTTTTAATCTCATGTTCGTATTGTTTCATAATTATTGTTCAAACACGTTTTATGAACTCTTGCATTCTGACTGCTGGAGGTATATTACAGCTAAAATTAACAATAATTTTATGTGATGATTTATCATGTAATTATTAATCTTCAAGTGTTACTCATTTTTCTTACACTAAACTATTCTAGATAAAAATATTTACAAATATTAACAAATTTTTTACACTTTGTAATGTTCATAGATTGCAGATTGTAGAAGTAACTAACAGTATTTTATTATTAAAAAATAAATTTTAATGTGAAATAATTATATTAAATGTTACTTTAAATGTTATTAACATTTTAATTTAAAAATCCATACTAAACTTGAATTAGAACTTAGGTGAAAATTCATTATAACAACCACAATATATTATATTCCAAGATTGATATTTGTAATTTGTGCGTTCTACTTGATGTTTGTATTGTTTGTAACGTTCATGGAATCATTTCATTCTTATTTCAATCAAATGTTAAATAAATGCTTACTAATGTTATGAATGTCAAATGGAACGAACATATACATATAGCGAATAATTTGTTTTGCTGTAGGTTACTTGAATTATGGGAAAGATTTATTCGGTATTAACTCGACCTATTCGCACATTTAACATTGAAAATCGTGCGGCAAAACTTATTTCCCGAGAAAAACCAATACCTGCACCTCAATATGCATCTACAGAAAAACAAAAGAAGCTTTCAGACCAAGGTTATATGATATATTCTAAATCATAATTTAATGATTATAATTTAAAATTGTATTCAAACTATCATCTTTAATGGTTCTTTCAATTTGCTAAATTAAATTTGGTCATGTAATTATCTTCTTTCAGTAAATCCATACTTTTTGGAAGACCATTACCAAAAGAACACGCAACTGGATCAACGATTAAAAAATGTTTTTGTTACATCAACAGACTCGCAAGTATGAGCTGATAATTATATTTTTAAATATTGTATTAATGTTTTTGTATGTTTTAATGTTTTAATATAAAATATATTTTTATATGTTAACATAAATTTATTGAACACAAATGGATTTGATTATTGAGCAGATGTAAAATTTACAATATTATATAGGAAATGAAAGAGCCAGCAAGAGATTCCAAGGTTTTACCTCAAAGCAGACGGAGCTGGGAAAATGATTTTACATTTGAATCTTATGAACCTACAATGATTCCTATGGGAAAGTGCTCATTGAAGCAAGCTCTCACATTTCTTTTGCAACATAAACACGATCCTATAAAATATAGTAGCGAAAATATAGCTTCTGAATATAAAATAGATAAGAAAATAATAGGTTTGTATTTTTGTTTCTTTGATAAAATTAATTTATTGTATTTATTATATGTTTAGCATATTTATTAGATTTACATTTGCTTGATAGCTATAGCTTAACAATTATAGATTTATATATTTTTATTTTTTAGATGATATATTGAAGTATTTTAAAATTTATGTGACTGCCTTACCAAACAATACCAGACAACCTAAAGAGTTTTTGGATTCAATAGAAGATCCAATTCAAGAGTTCATAGACAAAGGACTAGAGGTCAAAAAAAAGGATAAAGAAAAGAAAAAATAGTACAGATATGTATATAGAAAAATAATTTATTAAAGTTTATTTCTATGTTTTTCTTGCCTAAATGTAATTATATGATCTTATATCAATCTTGGAAATGATGTATATTTTCAAAAAGTTAAAACAAAAAAGGTCTGTAATTTTTGACAAATATTTGGCAATCTAGATGTGTTTCCCAGTTTAGTCGCGTATTCTTGTGAAATCTGCAACAAAAATTGATGCATCATTCTAGTTTCAGTGAATAAATTATAATAAATGCATAAAGTTGTGTTTGAATATCGCTTACTTTTTATAATGTGATAAATGGCAATAATTATAACTAAAGTATGGAATTGCCTATTGGTAGATGGCATTGCCTGAGAATTATCAGGGAAATAATAGCTGCCTGTTTCTGGAATGGTCATAGTTTTCGCCATCATCCAGTAAAATGCTTTCATTTTTAAATTTTTTTTTAACTCTGCTCCGACTTCTTCTCGTATACGTTTATTATAATTATTTAACCAACGCCGCTATGTAATATAGACATGTTAATATTGTGCTCGTTATTTTTTGTAATTAGGTGTGGGAAAAAGTTCGTAATGTTTTTTTAATGCCATTTAACGGTAAAAACGTCACAAACTTTTTCCCACACCTAATATAATAATTGATTATAATAAAATTAAGTAGTTGTAGAACGATATATTTAAAACTTACATGTGGTGAAGTTAGCATATTGATCTTGATAAGTTTCGGTTCGTACGGAACCAGAGTGACGTCTCTGAATTTAAGAAATCTTTGTCCATTATGAGACTGAAACAATTATCAGCTAATAATTAAAAACTAATAATTACAATTTCTTTGTATCATTACACAGCTATTTTATATTTCGTATTCATAATTAATTACATATACGGTCATATAATAGATGAGAATGTATTAAAAGATATACCAATTTATCAGCCGGAATTACTTCAAGAATATTCTCCAAACGAACACCAAAATGGTCTTCTTTGTAATACCCCGGTTCGTTTGAAAGAAAGAATCCTGGCTTCAACTTGACGGAACATCCTGCATTTTTGCATCCGTAATACAAGCTGATAGGCGCTGCAACGCGTATTGTTCCACTAGAATGGCTTTCATCAATTGTATTCCATATTCTCGTGACGCAATTATTTTACAGGAAACTGTAGATTACGAACATTCGTGAACTGAAGAAAAATGACCGATTCCGTGACCAGTGCCATGCATGTAATCGTAACCGCTACTCCACAACGACCTTCGCGCAATAACATCCAATTGGTCTGTCGACAGATCATTGGGAAAGATCAAAGACGATAATTCAATTGAACCGATCAGCACTCTCGTGTAGGCTTTTTTCTGTTCATCAGTCGGCATTCCCAAGTGAAGAGTTCTGGTCACGTCTGTGGTACCATCTGTTAAATAATTTTGTTTTTCATGTTTCGACTACTTACGATCGGCGAAGAATTAGAGGAAACGTAAAAAAGAATAATTGAATATTTTTCGAATTTTATATTTAAAATAAATTTTGAATTTAAAATTAGTTTTTGTTCCATTTAATTCAACTTGCTATTTCCTAGCAAAGTAAAATAAAGGGATTCAGAATTTCGTACCCAAGTATTGTCCTCCAGAGTCGATCATTAGAGTGGATGTAGTCCCGATTTTAATGTTGGTCAAGTTATTCGGTTCATAATGCGGCATAGCGGCGTGTGGTCCATACCCTGCAATTGTTGGGAAGGCGATACCCCTATTGCCATCTTGCTCGTAACGAATTTCATTGATCACTCTCACTACTTGCATCTCGTCCCATCCTTCAGAGTCCAATTTGTATTGCTCTTCCATGTAAGCTAAGAAATCACACATGGCCATCGCATCCTTTAGATGAGATTTTCTCATACCTGTCACTTCGACTTTATTTTTCTCCGCTCTTAGATCAATTATAGGTGAGGCCTTAGCCAACCTTTTCTCTGGTGGAATCTGCAAAAAAGATTCTCACATATTAGCTGTATTTGTATCTGAATATTTTTATAATATTGAATTGCATAATTAAAGCTAATTATTATATGTATAGTTTTTATGATTATAAAAAAGTAAAGTTTTTTATCTAAAAGATATTTTAATCTGAAAATAATATCAGCCTGAACAGATTAAACTGTAAGTTCGATATCTAGTTAGAGATAAAAATAATAATACTGAAGAACGGACCTTTGGGTATCTGCTTATTCGAAGATAGATGCCATGTATTATACGTATCCTCGTGCTTAAAATATATGCAAAACCGCCGTCTTCGCGATTATACTTACGGAATTGTATATTTCTTTGGACGCACCCGGCGAGTAGCCATACGGTGAAGGGAGCCACACTGTATTCCAGGCTTGAGACATAGTCCTTAAATCGTACCAAATGTCTGTGTAATTGTGCCATCTGTAAATATCGATCATTATACAAATCTGTTTTATCTTATTATTATTATTAATTTCTACAATTTACAAAGATTGAGAAGTATCTTGATTTTGTAATATTTGAAAATCTTTTATTTTTCTTAAAATTTAAGATACAACGAATTCTACTTTTGTATTAGAAATCTGCATTCTTGTCTATCGGTTCATTTTTTATTTTATTTGTCGGAAAGTTGCCTGTATAACACGATAATTTCCAGATTTTACTAATTATTACTCACTTGACGCAGTTTGCATGGGAGCAAAAGTCGATTTTCAGATGTATATCGACGGATCGTAGGATTTTTTGGCGTGGCGCATAAAGATGCAGAGACTCGTGAGTTATAATCGCGTAGGCCCTGAGGACGGGAGTGTGCGGTAAATCGTAGCCACGAACATTGAAGAGCCACGCTATCTCATCCAACGCGGTGATGACGAGCGCGTCGACCGATGAGTACTCCATTTCTAGCCGAATGCTTTGAATTTTCTCTTGCCATGATTTGCCGGAGTATTCGTCCGTCAGTGGATACGCTGCGTGCGGATTGTACTTAGGTCGACCCACTTGCCAGATCAAGTCCACTAGATCATTATGGACTGCGACCAATCTTACGGACGAATTTGCTGAATACGAATAGAATTGTTAGTTCGCGAATGAAAGAAGATCGGATTTGGCTTCGCGATTCATGATAGTTACAGAATTTGTTTTGAAACTTGAAAATGAACCGAAAAAAATATTTATTAAAACAATATTTTTGTACACAGTAAAAATATTATAGATTTTTATTAGTGTGTAAACTATTTCCTTTGGTAATAAAAATATGCTATATTTAATATATATTTAATAACATCGTAATGAAGAGATATTTGATACAATAATATTTTTCGTTACCTAATTCGTGTTCCCATGTCTCCCACGTAAATGCAGGTATTAGTTTTGGATTAGCACCAATACGTACTTCTGATTGATTTTGGAACTCTTGCATTAACCATTCTGTTATTGTTGGTACCTAAAAAAATTAATAATGAAAATATCAAAATTATAAAGTTTCAATAATCTTTAAAATTTATACCAAAAATTTAAAATGCCTATTATGGTCGAAACTGGATTTTCATTGCTTTTAAATAATTCAAGCTTTGATCGGCATTTTAAATTTCTAGTATTGATTATGTTTTCACATATATACATATATATATATATATA
>NW_017259243.1:3768086-3771606 GCF_001594045.1 Atta colombica | reverse complement strand
TATATATACGATCTAAAATAAAGATTCTTAATATTATTTAAAATTTATAATTGATTTAAATTTATAATTGGTTTCGTTGCAAATTATTTTATTGATGATATGAAGATCTTGATTCTTTTCAATATATTCGTAATGTTATATAGAGAGTTTAATACTTTATCTATTAAATTATATCGAAGATAATTTCCTTTTTTCTATAACATTGATATCGTTTTTAATTTAAGTTACATTTTCGATTTGAGCGCTTTCTAGCACTTCTATTCTCGTTTTATGTTTAATGAACGACAATGATAATTACAAATGTCTAATATAGCGTTCGATAGAAAAAATTGTATCATCTGGGCAGTGTTCCGACTTTTGACATTCATTGCCAGTGCTGAAAATCTAATGCAGGTTAACGAATGTTACAGATTTTTAATATTTTAGGTCCGATTACATTGGATGTGCTATCTAGCGAAATACGCAATTATTAATAGTATCTTTGTCGTTTGCTAAATGTTAAACAGATGAAATGACGTATTAAGCCAGCGGTACACAAGTCTTTTTTTCCTGCTAGATTTGCTATTGTATGGCTGCTATGTTGTGGTATTTTGCTAGTATACTAACAGTGGTAGTAAAATGCAAATCCAACTATAAAAAAAGCATCATGTACCTTTTGCACTAGTTTGTCCAGCGCGATTATGATAACTTTTTTTTTCTTTAGGGTGGAAATGTGAAATTTTTTGTAAAATATAAAAATATTCACTTTTCTAAAGAAAGTTATATGATCATTACTCAAATATAAGTAGAACAAAATTTTGTTTGAACTTAAAAAAATAACCACTCAGAACGCCCTTCTTCCCATCCCCTTCACATTGAATGCGAAGGGTGAACGATCATTGATGACAGAAATCTCGAAAAAAAAATCGAGAATTCGTGTCGTTCTCACGCTCAGAGAAGAGGGCTATTTCTCCTCATCATGGTTACATCAACTCCCATGTTAGGGAGGGAGAATGAGATCAACTCCTACAGAACTGATCCTGTGAAGTATGATCTTAAAATTTCCTCGCTGCACCGTCCTAGATATAGTAGTTGTGATCAAATTTTAAACACGAGAAAACAACTTTCTGCGGAGCCATCTAGGAAATTATAGAACAGTTAAACTTAAACCTAGATAGTCTCGCCACCTGGGGACCGGCGAGGTTACTCATCCAGAACAGTGATCTGAGTATCAATCATGAAACTTTTTTCTTAGGATTGAAAAGTAAAAAGTGAAAAATTTCTCCATTAACTTCAATAATTAAAATTTTCATTTTTCACTTTCCATCCTAGGGGTAAAGTTTCATGATTGATACCCAGAAGTGGACAAAAAACATTTGATATCATTAGAACAAAAGTAAAATTTATCAGATAAAAAATATATAATTTATTATATATTTTTAAACAATAAAAATATTAAATAATAACATATTTTTATAATGTTATTTTTAATGTAATTATTACAAAATTTTAATTAAATTATATGAGTAAACATATATGTATAAAAAAAAGCAAATCTATTATTATTCTGAATTTTATTGTTATCTTTGAATTTTAATTATTTAAGTCATATAAATAGCTGTTATGTATAATAATTAAGAGTGAAAGCATTGAGAATGAATTTATGACAAGAAAAGTATGAATCTATTATTGCAACAGATTATTTTATTAATGAGAGAGAGAGAGAGAGAGAGAGAGAGAGAGAGAGAGAGAGAGAGAGAGAGAGAGAGCGCGTGTGTGTGTGTGTGTGTGTACATGCATATATAATTAATACACAAATAATCAATGATTGATAAACTTGCAAATTAATTTAATATAAAATAAGGAAAAATTTTGATATGGAAATAATGAAAATATTTAAATTAATTTACGCACGTCATGTTCACCTTGCTTCATTAAAATCCAGTTGCAATTCAGCTGATGATTCGCTTGAACATAATATCGACCATCAGTCCAAAGTATTGCCTTGTTAATAGTGACTATAGCTATCCCAGCACTTCCGTGGAATCCAGTAAGAAATTCTCTTCTCATATCATGTGGATCCACAGTATCGCTCTATATAAAAACAATTTGTTTTATTAATAAAAGAATAATAAATTGATCGATATTAATATGATAACAGTCAGAGGCTAGTAATATATATATTAATTGTAGTAATTTGAAAAAGAATTTTCATATTTAATTAACATTAAAATATGATAGACCTAAATGATTGAATCGATGTCTCCCAATTGCTTCGTCGTCGATCAATAGTAATTAACACTTAAATATGTCTTTTTTATAAATTGTTTATCATTGTCTTTTATTTTTTATTTTATTATTTGGTATAACTTAAGAATATTTTTCTTATTTTATTAAATCCTAAAATTAGTGAAATGTTTATATTGGGAAACATGGATTTAAAGAACTGGACATTGCACTCAAAATCAAATAAAATTTAAATTTGAAATATTTTAGTAAATACGAAATGGCTAAGGTAATTAAACTGCAAAATTGATTTTCTATACTAAGAGAAGCTTTCAAATATGATACACCACGCAGAATGTACCTCCAGAGGGCCATCACGGCCATGAGATATGAAGCTCACTGTCTAAAAAGCATAATGAGAGAAATAATATTTAACACGTATCAATTGATTCGAAGCAATGTAGACATATCAATATCGCTACCAATCGGCTAGATAATTTGATGAAAATAATATTACACATTGGGCTTGATTTTTATAAATATAACGTAGTGATAAATATTATAATAATGAAATAACAGCAATAATTGACATAAAATAATTGATATTAAATCACTCGTCTTTCGAGTGATTTAAAACTAAACCATCGCAGTGATGAATTTTAATAATATTTATAAATACATTGATTTTTTTTATCACAATAAATGAAGAACACAAACAATCATTATATCCAATGCCTTAATTTTTATAATTAAGACTTGAATCTATTAACGCGCCAATTACTAAGATATGCAATGATAAACGAATAGATTTCTGGACAGGCAAATCATAATTATCAATATTGAGTGGAGTTAATTTCGTTGACATAGAACAACATAGAACTCACTTGATGTTCGTCATCCGATGTGACGATGTAACCATTGAGAGGTGGCCCTTGAATTGCCACTACTCGAATCATCTCGGATCTTAGTTGTCTCAGTCGCAGAGAACTGTCTTGTCGGTCGACTGGTTGATTCCCAACATAAGCGTTCGCTGGACAGTATAATCTCTCGGCGCCATTATAATTATGCTCCGGATTTAGTAGTGTGCTAGTATTAGCTTTCGTCAATCCTGCAGCACATTTCATCACAAGCACGTTTCATTTTTCAATTAACAATTTTAATAAAAAAGGTTGACTTGTGAAATTAAATTTGCAGAAATTAGATTGATATAACAGAATATTAAAGAAAAAAAGAGAAATATACAAAAAAATGTAATTTATACATCTTAAAAGAAGAAATAAAAAAAATATATATATATCTTAATTATATTATGTAT